>NC_139839.1:12929683-13072183 GCF_963691815.1 Echiichthys vipera | reverse complement strand
TATCTTTGATAATTACATTGCATCCATGCTAATTTATATTTTAAGACATTTTGGGGGGGGTTGGCGTTGGAAAGATTATTAAACAATTTTGTAGACCCCCTGCAGTAACTCTGAGGACCCCCATAGGGTCCCGGAGCCCCTGTTAAAGATCACTGATATAAGGCAATACCTCTCTCTTGTTAAATGTTTGTTTCAGGTTCAATGTGGCGACTTCCCTCACTTGTTGGTGTACGGGCCATCAGGTGCGGGGAAGAAGACTCGCATCATGTGTCTGCTGAGGGAGCTGTACGGAGCTGGGGTGGAGAAGCTCCGCATAGAGCATCAGACCATTGTGGTAAGAGAGGGGGAAATAATGCCATAACCATGCATTACAATACACCCCTATCATGCAATTTCTCCAGACATTTCTTAGTCCTCACAAGATCATGATCAAATTGTTTGTCTGCTATTCATCTCCAGGCTCCCTCAAAGAAGAAAATCGAGATTAACACAATAGCCAGCAACTACCACTTGGAAGTCAACGCAAGGTAACTCAATGATACGTTGCTATCTACATTTACTCCAATACTGTACTGCATTACAGTTTGGAAATACTTACACTTGAGTATTCCACTTTATTTCAGAGTAAATTGTTGCACTCAATTTAATTTGACAGCTGTAGTTGTGGGTTACTTTGCAGACTAAGATTTTATCAGTATTTATTTATGGTTGAGGTATAGCTAAAATAATATGTGACTTAAAGTCTGACTGAAATCTGATCAAGTTATCCCTTTTTTTTGTTAAACAATGTTTTTTTATGTTTAATTGATAGTATTTTATTAAAAGGAAGAAACTAGGTCTTGATGGGAAAAATCAGAAATGCTCCCTTTTCTCTTTGCAGAATATTAGCAGCGCTCTTTTGCCCAGTGAATGTTTGTTTGGTCTCTTGTTCGACAAGCTAAGGTGCAGGACAAGGTTTATGTTTGTAAGTTAGATAAGACAGAGAGTTTAGAAGAAAAGCTAATGTTGGTTGTTGTTGTTGTTCAAAGTCTGTGGCTCTTGTGTTGTGTAGCACACAAATTTCTCCATCTTGATTCTTTTTCTCAATGGAGAACACATTACAAGCAGAAAAAAAAGTGGAACTTTCAGTTGGACTTTAAGTGTTTGTGTTTTGTGTTGTACAGTGATGCCGGGAACCAAGACCGTGTGGTGATTCAGGAGCTGATTAAAACTGTGGCTCAGTCTCAGCAGATCCAGTCAAGCACCCAGAGAGAGTTCAAAGGTAGGAAAGACACTTGTACCTTTGGGCAACGGTCTTAAAAATCAGAGGTCACCCCTCTATTAACGACCTCTCCCTGATGCCCCCCTTTGGCTCTGTGAAGCAATAACATCAGACTGTCACTGTTGTTCTACTTTTGTTCTCAGTGGTGTTGCTCACAGAGGTGGACAGACTCACAAAGGATGCCCAGCATGCTTTGCGTCGGACAATGGAAAAGTACATGTCCACCTGCCGCCTCATCCTCTGCTCTACATCCACCTCCAAAGTCATTGGTCCCATTCGGAGTCGTTGTCTGGCTGTCAGAGTTCCTCTGCCGAGCACAGAAGAGGTAAGATGGAGACGATGTGGTTTAGATCATAATTAGTAATCACCGAACATAGTACATTAGAATTGCCTTAAATTTGCTGCATAAGTCACGACCAAAACTTTTCCACTTTTTTTCCCCCTTGTCTCTTTGTTATTGATGTTTGCTAGGTCTGCAATGTTTTGACATCAATCTGTAAAAAAGAGGGTCTGCTCCTCCCACCTGAGCTGGCTAAGCAAATCACTGAAAAGTCTGGTCGCAACCTTCGCAAAGCTCTTTTGATGTGTGAGGCCTGCAGAGTGCAGCAGTAAGTTATCACAAAATGTATTACCATTCCTCCCCAGCATTTATCATGGATTAGTAAGAATCTTCTTACTTAGCCTGTGTTAATCTTTTCCAGGTACCCATTCTCCGCAGACCAAGACGTCCCACAGACAGACTGGGAGGTCTACCTCAGAGAAACGGCCAATGCCATCGTCAGCCAGCAGAGCCCTCAGAGGTAGGAGCGGCAAAGAGAGAGAGAGAGAGAAGAAGTGTAGTTGGTTCTGAAGTAACTAAGGAAAGCTGATGAGATTATATATGATATTTTAATGCTGTGTCTGTTCATCCAGGTTGTTGGAGGTTCGAGCCAGGCTGTATGAGCTGCTGACTCACTGCATCCCTCCTGATATCATCATGAAGGTGCCGTTTACTGCACATCATCTTCCCCAAAGTGTTGGAATGGTTTGCAGTGACGTTTAAGGTCATGTGTATTAATTTTCCCTATCCAATCCTCTAACAGAGTCTGGTAACAGAGTTGTTGAGTAACTGCGATGGTCATCTGAAGACAGAAGTGGCCCACATGGCAGCCTACTACGAACATAGGCTGCAGCTGGGCAACAAGGCCATCTACCATCTTGAGGCCTTTACCGCTAAGTTCATGGCCATCTACAAGAAGTTTATGGAAGACGGCCTGGATGCCATGATGTTCTGACTCTGAACGGACTTAAATACCTTTGCCCCAACAAGACTTTCAGTGGAATCTGTATTCTGTAAGGCTTGGTGCAATATTGACATAACGATAGTCTTACAGTTTGTGGCTTTATACCATGGTTTGTTGCACAAAACCTCAGCACTGTACACAGTTTGACACCTATAACTGTCACTGTACTGGTGTAAAATAATTCAAATAGAGAAGTTGTGTGACTGGAGCAGGCAATTATTTGTATAAAAATATACTACAAGGACAAGAGATGTGTTCTTAAAATATCTGCATCAGAACATTATAATAAATTGCTTTGTTTATTAAAAAAAAGTTCTGGTGTTGCTCTCTGGAAAGAACCAGATGCGGATTTCATTACTATGGACAAAAGTAACACATAATCTGAACTCACTCTGTCATAGCAGTGCGGGCAGGTGAACGGTAGCTTCCTACGGTGGCAGCATTGCACACAGCTGAGCGCATGGGAGATCCACTGACGTGGATTTAAATCAGCAACATGTCTCTTTAATGTTATGTAGCAGATCTTTTTTTACATCAGCCTCATTACTCCTGAAGTCATGATAATGAGCATGACAAGAGTGGCTGCCTACTGTACTGTCTGATGTTGCTCAAAGGTTCCCAGTATGAGAGAGAGAGAGAGAGATTAATGCAACGAAAATTCACAGCCTGATACAAACTGGGGCTTTTTTCACCTTTTGGCTAATTTATTGTCAGTTGGACACTAAGAACACATAAACAAATACTCATTACAGTCATAAAAATGCACAAACCAGCATGAATAACACTTAAATTATTCGTTTAAAAACTGCAAATAGTCTTTTGAGATGTTCTATTAAGGTGGGTAATTATCCCATTTCAGCTTTAAAACGTTCTAACCAGAGTTTTCTCCTCTGGAAACCTTCCCCTTTGAATTTTATAGGGAAATTGTCTGATGGAGTGTAAGGAGTGTGAAAAAAATGAAAACTGCAAATGAGCGACCTTTCACTTTATGAAGAGCATTAACTCACAAACAAGCTGTTTTGAAAAGGCCACTCTGTGAGATAGACCATCATCTTGAACTGATAATGGGAAGCTTTTACCAGCTGTAATTGTACAAGGTGCCTCAGGATTTGTTACAACTTTACACAATATTTAATAACAGTTCTAACGCCTAAAATATGACGATGATTGGACCACTTTCAATTATTCAAACTTCATTTAATATAAGGTCAAAAGAAGTACCATAGTTTAGGTTTGTAAAGTAAAACTATGACTGAACTCTACACTGCATATTAAGCACTTTTTTCCTTGAGTCATTTATATATATACACATAAAATCATATAGTCACAATCATCAGTAACACTCCTTGTGTCTCTTGGCTGTGTAGTAGATGATGAGGCCCAGAGTGATCAGCACCCCTGAACCTACCAGAGTCAGGAAGCCCACCACGGGCCTCTTGACCAACACATGGCAGCCCAGGCAGGGCTTAGGCATTCTGGGACATTGCTGTGGTGCAGCACCCTGAATGGGGAAGCCGTTGTGCTGGATGATATTGCGGTAGTTTGAAAGAGAAGCCTTGACGATGACCTCTTCGTGGACATGGCCGTACAAGCCAAATCCAGGGTCCCTCTGGTCGCTCAGGGCGTAAGCAAAGTAGCCCTTCAGGTTCACACCGTCCAGAGTGTACGCTGAGGAGAGAAGACGACACGTGAGGAGCTCAAGAGTCATTTTCAGTTACTTGTACCACACGTGGAGGTGAGGCGGTGGGTTTGGTGTGTGACAGAAAAAAAAGGGTAGCACTTTGCCTTGGCTTTAACCCCTCTGTTTATCATCTATCAGTGGCATATAGACCCTAATAAGTTATATGATGATGACATTATGAGTAGATCTAAGTGTTTATTAATTAATTTTGTAACTGCTCCTATGAACACATTTTATATCAGAACTGTTGTATTATCATCCATTAAGTTGAAGTTATTGGTAGTGCCATCCATCAATCAAAGGATGATCTTATATCTTCTTACGACTACATTATAGTGTGTTATAAGCTATTTATTAATTTTCTATACTGCTTATAAAGGAAGTGTCACCAAAACACACACACACACACACACACACGCATACATAATTTAAAACTTCTAAACTGTTTGCAACTGTGGAAAGTAACCTGAGTTTTTGTTTATTTAAAACATAATTTCTCATAATACTGCTGGGCGGTATAACTAACATTTTGTAACACAGTGTCTTTGCATGACTGGGTCTTGTTCTACTGTCAGCAGTACATATAATGTAAAAACATGCCATTAGGCAGTGTAACTCTGTAAATGGTATGACACAATATTAGTGTTATATCATATGTCATGGATGGTGTAGATTTTCTAGAGTGTAAACATCGCTCTACACAAATAATATATGAACATATTGTTTTCTGTGGGTGGTTTCCCCCTGGTGGTCACATAGCAAACTACAACATACAATAACATGAGACTAAGCGCACATCATAGCATGACACCGCAAAGGTTTCAAAGTGCCAGCCGAGGTCGCCACTGTGTGTAACCCAATAAACTTTACAAGGACAGGTAACTGGAGGGCGAGTTACCTTGACTCCACAATTCAAGTGCAGAGTGTGTATCTCTGTTTATATTTGTGTGAGTGTGTGTGTTCTGAGTCAGCAGATTACTCAGGGGTCAGTGACCTAAATACCGGTCTAATAATTAAGCTCTGCAGAGGCTAGAAAGGGTAAAAACTTCTAAAGGATTGATCACTCAGTACACAAATGCAGTGATAAAAATATCCGGCTCCCATGTGCATTACATTAATCCTATAGAATCAGCACGATGTGTGTTTGTAGTCTCACCTTTCAGCGCCTCATTGATGTAGTTGTACAGGTAGTAGACTCTTAGGCTGTCTTTGAAGCGTGCTGGGTCTTCCCGGACCCCGTTAGCCATCACATAGACCGGTACATCACAGTAGTGCTCCCTCACCTTACACAGCAGAAGAGCTATGTCAGTGTTTGTCTAGTCTTCTGTCAAAGTTGATCACATTCAAAAAAGTATTAACTCGAGAGTTTTCAGCCAAGTAGCATCTGAAGAACCTAAACCACTTCTCATGCAAACGGTCTTTTGACGGCATCGAGCTAAAATAGCATCGTTAAGTCCCTCATGTTTGAAGACATTTAATAATACAATAACCTGGTTGAATGGTAACATGCCTCATTAATATGCAGCTATTTCAAAAGTTTAACTGTGGGACACAGTATGTCTCCTACATCACTGTAGAGGCCAAGTTCAGTGTGCACTTAAATTTTTCAACTTCTGCACAATGAAGGACAAATAAGAAATAAGAAAAGCACATTTCTGATTCAAGGGGGAGCTGTAAAGTATGATGTTGCAGTAAATCTACATGTTTGCCCTGTTTGTCTCGGATCAAACCCCACCAGAGCCTTCTGTCTCCTATTTCTCCCCCCTCCTATGTCCCTGTCAACTTGTCTACTACTGGTTTTATTTTTAGCCCAACATTCATCTTTTTCACAAGACTGTGCGAGACCAGACAAGAGCAGCCTCACCCAGTTGAGGGCTTTCCTCAGGCCCCAGGGCACAACAGGCAGCGGGGACATGATCCACGTGGCGTCTATCATGTGCTGGACCTCTAGCATTGCAGTGTATGTGTACCTGCAAACATGGAGATGATACAGAAATGTTACTAAAAAAACGTTCTCCCTTTTCTCGACTCCGACCTGCAGCCCTTTGCTGCAGGTTGTCCCCCCTCTCTACTATCAACCTTCAGCTGTACTATCAAAAAAAGGCACAAACGCCAAAAAGACATACTCTTTCTTCATGCCTTTAAGATGCCGGACGTATCACTATATCAGGGCGAAATATTTGTCTTTAACTAAACTTATAAAACTATAAGAAGAGGCTGTCCAGTTAAAAAGCCCTTCATGTAACCCCCTGACCCTCTCCTCCCCCTATTGTTCCCTGTAGGTTTGTCCACGGTCACTATTAAAATAAAGGCAAAAAGGGGTTTTTATCTTACGAGTCTTCCTTGGCATGTGTCACCAACTTGGTACTGAAGTGACTGATGGCAAAAAAGTCGTATGTCCCTTTAACCAGCTGTCTGTCTTCCTCGTTGAACACTGGCAGGCTGTGGAAACACAAAGAAACTTATAGTAGATGAAACTTAAGTAGTTATATTTCCACAGTACATGTTAGTAGTTTTGGCTAAAAGACAAAGCGTCTGTATTGAAGTATTAATGAAGTATTTGTACTCAAGTGAGTTGAGCTGACGCAGCCAGCTCCTCATTCCCAGAGGATAATCCCCACTGCCAAAGATTGGCTCTGCAAACCAGCCGACGCGGAAGTCCAAAACCCTTTTGGCTGGCTCTACATCCTCACGGCTGAATGAAAACGCCGGTTCCACCCAGTCCATGTGTAGAGCCAGAGACACCTGAGACACAACACAAAACACACTCCTGTTGACTGAAGCGATTCTACCTTTACCTACTTCATGAAAGCTTTTATGTTTAGAATTTTTATTGTTTAAAACACTTTATCGAGCCCCCTGGTGTTCAAAGAAGTGTTGTATTTAACATGACTTAGATCAGAAACGTTTTTTATTTTATTATTCAAGAGCCAACACGGTGAACAGACAAAAAAAACAAACCCTTTACACAAATTTCTGCGAAAGAGAATCCATAAAGGGTCTCATACTATGCATATATATTTTGGGTTTCTACTACTACACACTTAATCTTCAAAAAACACACATTTCTCACACTGTATATCCGAGCATACTTGTATTCACTCTCTGTTTGAAACGCTCCATTTCAGATAGAAATGTCTCTGTCTCTGATTGGTCAGTGTTTCAGGTTCTTCTGCACTCTGCGTCTCTGCACCGTCATTGCAGCGGAGGAATGGCTGTAACGCCACTGTTGCAGCACTTTCTATCTAAATATAGTATAGCTGTGACATCACAACAGTCCAGAAGTCCTGAAGGCTTGTTTAAAGCCACAGTTTCTGGATAACATTTATTTGGAAATCTGTCAGATGTTTTCGGAGCTCTGAAGAGCTGCTGGCTGCGTGAGACAAACACATGTCGACTGCTTTTGTAACTACTGTCACTGTCAATGGGGGACTAAAAGCTCTGAAACTGAAGATCGGGTAACAAATACAAATGAAAAGACCGAAGGAGAAAAAACTGGCAGCATAAAGTGAGGCATAAAAAAAGAGATGGAAATCTCACTTTTCATAATACACCTTTAAAAGAAAAGATGTTGCTGTACTGGAAAAAGCTGACCATTTGAATAATATAAACAACATACCGGTATGATAAAAAAATGTTTTTAAATAAATATGATAAATAAATGAATCCCTCTACTGACCTTTCCTCCCTGTGCGTGTCTGAACTCGTCGTCGTAGGCGCGCCAGGCCAGAGCGTGCGCCCGCAGCATCTGATGACCCTCCTGGTAGCTCACCATCTCATCGTTGGGCTCATTCAGGGTGATCCACATCTTCACATGGGCACCTAGTTCTCTGTAACAAAGTCTGGCATAGTCTGCAAACGCCTCTGGAGTCTCCCTGGGGGGAAAAAAAAGTAAAATGTGGAAACATTATTTAAGCACTAAGATCACATTTATATGAGTTGTCATCAGAAATACATGATAGAAGAATAAAGTCTTTTTACTTTTTATTACAACACTAAATGTTGAGCCAGGAACGATGAGAATGCCAATACATTAGATTGTTCCATTAGCAGAGGCGTTTCAAATGTTTTGATCACTGGGTTAAGTGATATCTCTTTACGACAGGAAAATAAACGATGATACCATGGCAGCAAGTGATAGCTGCTTAATGCTGATGGCAACAAGGACAGTATGTTCCTGGGAACATCATTGTGTGTTTACTTTTACATCAGACCGCTCCGTATGGGAAATGGTAATAAACCATACCTCATAGAGTTGGATGTTTATTGGCTCTGTTTGGAGCTCTAACACTCATGAAGCATGGTCAACATTGATGTAATTAATCTAAAATTTAAATTCAAATGAGAAACTGGATGAAACCTGCTGGAGTAAAAAAAAAACAGAGCTTAAACTCCAGAATCATCGCTGCATCTGACCTGTTCAGCCACTTGTTGGCGGTGTCAAGCGGGGCCGGCAGGCTGCTGTGATGCCGCGTGTGGTGCCACAGAGTGACCACGGGTGTGATGTTGGCCTGCAGGAGCTGACGGGTGAAACAGCGGTAGTAGCCCAGCAGAGTGGTGTTGGGATGAGCCACGTCACCTGTAGGCACCACAGCTGACCAACTGAGAGAAAAGTGGAAGTGGTTTACCCCCACCTGCCGGATTTCATCCACCTACAGAGAGGGAGGAAAATAAACATGTCACGACTTAAACTTTTACACACCAATTTTAAAAGTGTACTTTTTTAATACGAACACCCATTACTGGGGGCTAAACTTTCCTGCAATTCAGTTGTTGACCCTACACTGTCGACATGTACCCCCATTTGTAATTTACGGCATTCAGAACATTTTATTTTTAGAAACAAACAACTATTTGCTAGGTAAAGATATAGTGGAGTTATGGTGTTCTGAGCAGAGAATGAAGTCACACTCCCTCTTTGTGTTTTGTGATCTGAGCCTGTTATTGTTTTGTTTTGGAGGTATGTTAATGTGAATCCAATGTGTGTGTGTGTGAGGGCAACTCACCCATTAGTTTTGTGTGCTGACATCTGGTGATTCTGAATGTCGTATATTGAATCTTTAAAAGGCCGTTAAAAGTGGGATTTCCATGTTGTTTTTTTTATTTGTTGTAAAGCAGGTTGAAGTGCTATATAAATACTGTGAATTATCCAAATGCTCAATGCACAGAGAAATACACATAGTCCGTATTCAGAAACTGTGCCTTTAAACGAGCCGTCAGGACTTCTATGGAGTTGTGATGTCACAACTATACTTTATATACGTAGAAAGTGCCACTACAGTGCCGCAACAGTCATTCCACGGCAGCAATGACGTGCAGAACAGGGCTGTAATGCCAGTTCCTCTGATTGTTTGTTTTGAAAACCGATATGGCCGCACTTGCATGTTTGTATATGTGAGTGCCTTATGTGTCAATATCAGAGGGCCGTCGCAAAACATTGGTTTTTGACTAGATGGGAAGCGGTCAGTAACAACCGTGCGGCGGCAACCTTTTCTTCAATATTTCAAGAACAGCACCTTTCAAGCATGTAAACATGTTCTAGTAGAAATCCAAAATACACGTATGAAACAAGGGTAAAATTATTAGGAAATAATGAGAAAATTAATGTGCTGAAAGTTGTTTTATTTTGGAGTTGAAAATCGGACATGATCCCTCACTGACTTCCCACACATGACCAACGCCAAATGGGCAAATGTTACGTTATGGTATCTGTGACAAATATACTTTTCTCTCCTCCGAAAGATAAATGTGTGACTGGTAGGAGGACCCACCTGTTGTCGGATGGTGGCGTAATCAGCGCAGTGTGTGGTTCGGCGTACAGGCGGTGCACTGAAGCCCTCCAGCCTCATCAGCTCGCCGTTGTTGGAGATGTTCCACAAATAAACACTGGGGTCTGCAAACTGGCTGGGCGTGGTCTCCACCTGTGACATAAAAAACACAATGCAAACATGAACTCACTAGCACCCCTCTCACCCTGGGTTTACCTAATACAAACAGATGCAAACAAAATGGGGCAAATCACTATTAACAGTGGGTCCTGTGCTTTTAAGCTCAGCTGGCACATCGGTGTGAGGTTATTTGTGGTTTATGATTAAGAGAGGATTCATCGTCGTGAATGTTCCTGAGCTGGACTTTCACCATGAGAACTGCAAGAGCAAAATAACGTGACGTACAGGATGTAACTTAGACAATGAGGAGAGGAATTTCAGCTGCTAGTTTCCTTTCTTTCCTTTGTCTTGAAATGTCTTTTTGCTTTTTGCAGAGCTAACAAAACTTCACACTTCACTAAATATTAGTGAGGTTTATACTGAATCTCTCAACCAAAGTTAATACACTGTTAATGTTTTCTCAAGTTCCTCTATATCTGAGGAGGTCTTCTTGTTTCATTCATTATCAGACCTCTGCCCTCTGGCAACTCTCCGATTCTTCCACAACACACTCCCCCCTCTCATCCTTAACACAAACACACACACACACACACACACACACACGCACACACACACACACACACACACACACACACACACACACACACACACACACACACACACACACACACACACACACACACACACACACACACACACACACACACACACACACACACACACACACACACACACACACACACACACACACACACACACACACACCTGTATGGAGTTGGCAGATACCCCCCAGGCGAAATCACACGGGAAAATCCCTTGTGCTGGTCTGTTTTCTGGGAGTTCTGGGAAGCCGTTTCTCTGGATGACATTTCTTTAAGGATAAATGAAGAATCATCACGTCAGGAGGAGATGAAAGTGAAAAATGTATCTCTGCAGTTGTAGAGCAGTGTTACGTGTGACAATCTGTGCACAGCTTTATCAGTTTAATACCGTTAAAAGACAGATAAGATATCTGCATTGTTATGGCAAAAAACATCAAAATACATCAGCACAAATTTCAATATTGTGCATCTTTTGTCAAAATCACCGCTCGTCAAATGTGTTCATGTACCTGTAAAAGGTGGCAGATGTTTTTGGCTCCCTCTTCATGTCAAGAGTGTTGAAGTCAACGTAGTAAAGTCCACGTCGTATCCCATATTCCCTGTGCCACTCAAAGCTGTCTATCAGAGACCAGGCTGTGTATCCGATCACATTCACTCCATCTATGATGATGGCTGTATGGCAGACAGACAGATGGACAGCCCAGATTAAGGCCTTAAGTGACTAGTTTTCCTAACGTCCAATGGTTCATCCTCATCAGAAATGGGGGAAACGACATCAGACATTACTCACATTTTAGTGCCTCTGCGATGAACCTCTTGAGGTAGTACATGTGTTTTGGGTCTTCTGTCTTGGTGTTGCCAAGGACATACCTGTGTTGAGAAGCAGTGAATTCAAGATGCCCCGCAAACACCAGAACAACACACGGAGGCATACAGAGAAACCAAACCTACCAACCACTCTGCACCACAAAGATTGGCGGCTTGTCGTACTCTGCGTTGACCCAGTAGAGCAGCATCCTCAGGTCCAGATCCTCCTGCTGTCCAAACTTCAGACTGTCGTTGATGAGCTGGAAGCTCAGGGCCGCTCCGTGAGAAAGGGCGAAGAAGTCAGCTGTTCCCCTCACCTGCTCCTTCTCCTCCGGGGTGAAGGAGGGCAGCCTCGAGCCCAGCCTCGCCTTCATGCAGGGAGGGTAGTCTCCGTCTGTGAACAGAGGCCGGGCGAACCAGCCCAGGACGTGGTCCAGGGAGCACTGACACTCCCGAAGACTTTCCAGGCGAGTGCGACTGGGCTTGATCCAGTGAGAGGCCAGCGCCATGGACAGCTTGCCCTGCTGACGGGGCCGGTAGTGGCGGTCGTAGAGATGCCATGCAGCTGCATGAGCCTGGAGGAGAAACAGACAGACAGACAGACAGACAAAGAACAACAGGCAGACAGAGGGGAAGGGGAGGAAGAGGAGTGTGGAGAGGTTAGAGAGGATGGAAGAAAACCCATGAGTCAAATTGATTTCTTTTGTCAGAGCAGTTCAAAGTGATTTATAGGTGACTGACAAACCAATAAGACAACTGAAAGATAAACAGCCAATCATGGGGAGACACCAAAATAAAAGTATAGAGACCAAAATTAAAAGATTGATAAAGATTAAAAAAAATACAAAAGGATTAAAAAGATTATAAAAGTGAAATGAAATAAACACAACCGATATTATTCTTTGTTACAGTAAAATTCTATTTTTTTTTTTTTTACCAATTAAGAGAAGAATATTGTACTTTCCCCTCATTTACTTGACAACTAATGTCTCTATATACTTTTCAAAAACTCACCTTAAGAAGATTGTGTCCAACCCGGAACGGGAGATCGGGGTCATTCTTTATCCCGGGTGCGACCACTCCGGTGCCGTACCCGTGCCGCGCCACCACAAACGGGTTATCAATGGTAATCCAGTACTTCACATCATCCCCGAAAGTCTGGAAACAGAAATCGGCGTAGTCCTTGAAAATCCCCACAAGCTCCGGGTTGCTCCAGCCACCGAGGGTCTGCTGCAGGTGGTCGGGGAGGTCCCAGTGGTAGAGCGTGACCACCGGCTGCACGCGGATCTCCTTCAGCCTCTTGATGAGGGCCCTGTAGTAGTTGGTTCCGATTTCGTTGTAACTCCCGCGGGTGCCGTTTGGAAATATCCTGGACCAGGAAAGGGAGAACCTGTAGTGGTTGACCCCGAGCTGCCGGATGGCTCTGATGTCGGCGTGGATGTTGTGATAACTGTCGCTGCCGACGTCCCCCGTGGCCATCCGGTTCCCGCCGCGCGTAAAAGTGTCCCAAATGGAGAGGCCCTTGCCGTCCTTCTCAAACGCACCCTCCACCTGGTACGCCGCCGTGCCCACGGCCCATATGAAGTCCTTGGGGAAGGTATCGTAGAGGAAAGCCTTGTCTCCT
Source organism: Echiichthys vipera (assembly GCF_963691815.1). Taxonomy (NCBI): domain Eukaryota; kingdom Metazoa; phylum Chordata; class Actinopteri; order Perciformes; family Trachinidae; genus Echiichthys; species Echiichthys vipera. The sequence continues at coordinate 13,059,037 of NC_139839.1, read as the reverse complement.
GGATAGGGCAGTTTACTGAAACGTCCCCACGTTTTCAAACCGGCGTTGGGCTTTGCGGTCGCAGAGGTGAAGGCGAGAAATGTCAAAAGGGCGAGCAGAACACTCATGATGCCTGTCAATCCTGGCCTCTGAGGTCTACTTCTTAACTCTAATCGTCATTTAACCATGCTTGGGGGCTCTCAGTGACTATACAGCGGGCTGTGGAGTGCAGCCAGCCAGCTGTGAACCCACCACAGGCCACCTCATACCCATCAATTATTAGCCAAAGCACCTGACGCACGAAGGTCTCCAGGCACAACATGATGTTATGAGCCCCAAATGATCAATCGCTTGCAAAGCAGAGACGCATTAGTTTAAGTTGTTGCTCAATTAAATATTTTTTTCCCCCAGTCTATTTATATAAGGCTTCAGTTTCCTCTAAATTAACATTTCTACCTGGATATGATAATACCCCATCCAGAGGACAGAACAGGACAGTGAGGCAGCTGCAAAGGGCCTTAATATGATCTCAGCAACAGCACCATTATCATACATCCTCAGCTGGCAGATCATCTCATAATAACTGCATTTAAATGTCACATGTCAAGAGTACACACACACACACACACACACACACACACACACACACACACACACACACACACACACGCACACACACACACACACACGCACGCACACCTGTATTTCTCACCGGATCAAGTGAGGAGCTGTACAGGCAGAGGGCGATGGGGGAGAGAGAGGGGAGAGAGAGAGAGAGGGGGGAGGGGGTGAGGAAAGGATATGCAAACAGTGTACCCTGCTGCACCACGCTCACATTACTTCCTTATCTTCCTACTTTCAGCTCCCGTTGCTTGGAAACTCCAACTGCTGGCAATCATGGTCCATATAGCACCTGCATAAATAACTTAGGAGGTGTAAGTCTGTGTGTGTTTGTGTGTTGCAATAAAGGAATACATTGTCAGCTCTTAGATTGAGGCATGACATCTCCAGTCAAAATGGACCTTTTCTGGATACTTGTGTTTTGAGATACAATACCTATAATTTACATCTAATTTGTTTTATTACTTAAATTTGAAATAAACAGTAAATAATAATCAAAGACAACAAAGTTTATGTGCTTGGTCGATTTATCTGATCTGATGAACCATTTTATACAGAACTGAATGGAACAAAAAATGAACAGCTGAAGTCTTTTGGGTTTGTATTGTTTGTTTGTTTGTGTTAGGGCTTTTATAAAATGCATACATGGTTGTATGGAAGCGTGTATGTATGACTATAAACGTATACCAAACCAAATATATAAATTAAGCATATGGTTTAGTCTGTTTTTTATTTTTAAATCATGTAATCATGTTTGGCTCAGCAAGAAGTGACAGAGGTGAAGAATGTAGTCATTCATTGTGTTTGCCTTGAGGTTCATTTGATGCACGTCACCATGGCTGGTCGTGGATCAGAAGCGGGGGGCAGAACGTGGCGTGTGGGTGTTTTTCCACAGAGCTGAGCTGCACTGGAAAGTTCAGATCTCAAGTGTTCATGCATAAGCAGCGTAGAGCACTGCCAGTCTCCATATAAACAGGAAGAACACCATGGAGTGACGCTTAGAAGCCTGAGAGAACAAACAAAAATGATCAAATTACTGTAACTTAGGCTATAAGTGCAGTGGTTTGTGGCACTAGTTTATACTACATACATCTCATTAAACAGATAAACCTTAAATAAATCAGAGCCAATTCAAATTGGGCTCGTACTTATGGCCTTGAAGATGTGGAGAAAAAGAGGAGAGGATTACCAGCTCTAACAGACAGGAGACACACATGGTTAAGGTCTGTAAGGTTGTTCACAGAATATAGGATTTTTCTGCAGAGCCGGGCGTCCACTTCTGGAATAATAGGTATGATTTAAGAGGGAATTCATTAAAATTATTTCCACTAAAGTGTTGCTCTGATAAAGAGAAAAAGAGCTTCCAGAGGATTTAGTACAGGCTCCTTCAGTTAAACTCTTAAAAAATAGATTTGTGATTTTATGCAAAAGTACTTGTTAAACTTACTTTGAGTGTTATCTTGGCATATATATGTTGGTGTTGTTTAATGGTTTATGTCGTGTGCATAGTATTTCTTGCTCCTTGTGGTTGGTGAGTCTGATTTGCGGGATTTAAATCCTGTACCAGAATGTTTTAATTAAATGAAATTAAATTAAATTTGACATGCTATTTGGAGGGGGAAAATACTGTTTGTACAAAACAAAATCTCAAAACAAAGAGAACTTCTGCAATTTCATTGTTGCTTGATGGAAGAATTTGGAAAGTTCATTCAAAATCTGAACTTTTGCGTTAAACAATTCTTAAGATCTCAGAGAAGTTCAAATGCCAGTTGATCAGTTTCCGTACCACATCAAACATGTAGTGGTTGTGCTGCGTTATGTAAAGCAATACCGTATACAAAAAATAACCTCTACCTCCTGGTAGACGCAGATATGTCCTTTCTCTTTCTCATGTTTTCTGCCTGACAAAAAAAAGCAGAAAGAAATGCATCAAATGAATTGAAGCAGCTTGAACATGGGGAGCAGCTTTTGAGCAGCCCAACGGATAAATAACATTTTTTGTGCTTTTCAAGATGATCAGCTTCAAAATGACCCTTTCCAATCATATAACTCGCTGTCTTTTCTTACACAAACAAATTCTAAGCAGGTTTTGTCCTCTTGAAAAGTGACATAAGAAAAAATTCTCAAAACAGCCAGAATACAAACAAAAAAAGCTTTTCTAACTTCCCTAAGCGCACAAAGGAAATGTAGACACTTCTCACAGCTGGACCAAAAATAACTGTGGATGGTGCTGAAAACATTGAGTTGAAAAAAAAGTCTAAATGGCGGTGGCATTTTATTCTGGCCATTAGATGCTGTACAGATGTGTATATAATAATGCATTGAATTATGGGACTTGAAGATAGACAAAACATTTGTCACACAGACTGGTGGCATCGACCCTTCTAGTTCAAACATATTTTTAGAAAAACACCTCAACTGCAGCTGTCACAGCTGTCCTTTTCTCTCTGCTGTTTGGTGCTAGAGAGCATTTCAAATCTGAATATTTCATCAGTTTCAGATTGAAAATAAAATCAGGCCTTTTTCACAGCAGACACGTCGACTTGTATAGCAGGAAAAGCACAGGTGTTACTAAAAACATCAACAATGACTGTTCTATACGTGTCTTAGACAGCATTCACAATACCAGGACCCTGAAACCGAAGCAGCCATCAATGATTTGATATTTTACATCTGTGTTTCTCCTACTTTGACTGCAAAATAATCTGCTCTGAAAAAGGGGCTGTTTGTACCTTTGAGTGTGAGATTGAAAGATAAACACTTGTGTGAACCTCTTCCTGTTTAGATGTTGCCTAGCAACCCAAGCAGATTCTGACTCCTGTCATATTCAAAACCAAAAGGCAAAACCCCAAAATATGTTATTTGTGTAAATGAGCGACTGCTGTTTTTATTGTAATTTTACATATGGACTTTTGTTGCCATGGTAGAAGCAGGAGAATACCACTTGCACCACTGGTTATCAGTCACAAGTGGAGGGTACAATTTGTCGGGTATTCCCTAGTCTGGATGTAAATACAGGGTTCCTACACGATTTCCAATGTCAAAATCAAGCACTTTCAAGGTCAATATGCAAGCTTTTCCAGCACCTTACAGCTGTGGCAGTTTACATAATTCTACAAATACATACATATGGAAATTATTTCACTCTTTTATTACATTAAAAAACATGGCATTATGCTATAAACCAAAAGTGCTTCATAATACAAGGATAAGAAATTTAATTTCTGTTCTACAGCTTTTTGTTGTGAAAGAAATGTGAATATAAATTCAAGCATTTTCAAGTACTTTATCCACAATTCACGCACTTTTCAAATCTTAAAAAAACCCATCAACATTCAAGCATTTTCAGGTTGTTTTTGGGTTCGGTCTGTCTGTCTGTCTTTTTCTTGTTGGGATTGTTTTGGTATGATTATTTGTAAAATAGAAAACGATTGTTTTGTATGATAATTAGAAAATTACAAATAGTGTTTTAAAAAAAAATAAATAATTCAAGCATTTTCACGGATTTCAAGCACCAGTACGAACCCTGTACATAGCGGGCATTAAGTCTGACATCAGCTATGTGTTTTGCAAAGGTACTGGTGCTGATCAGGGGACTTTGCACCACCCAAGATGAGTTTCCCCCCTTTACCAGAATGTGACTCAGCAGCCAGACTATACACAAGACAAGGCATTTTGTATCTTACCTGGGAGTAGTTTCAAAGGCTTTGTATGCAGGGCAGACTAACAATGCTCTATAAGACTCAATTATAGGTAATTCTGAAACACAATGAATTCCAGATCCACTTCAAGTTGTTTTTTTTTTGTTCCATTTGACAAGTTGTTCTTCCTGATTTCTGTTACACAGCAAATCATCTCATTCAAGAAAAGCAAATGGCTTCATCCAAGACTTTAAAGAGAAATAAAGAGAAATCGAGCATGTCAGGTTTTATAGAGAATTATATTGATACAACAGAGGATATGACTGGGAGGACGTGAAGTCCAAATTAATCAGCAGTGACAAACACAACCACAGCTGCTCATGACTTCCATCTACCAGAAAGTACAAACCTAAAAATGAAATGCACTCTACAATCTCTAAAAACTCTAGAGTTTCAATCTCTAGAAACTCTACATTAGGACAGGTTCTTGACTTTTTTTTCTTTTAAATTTCAACGCATGGTTTAAAAAAAACAAAAAAAAAAGAGAAGTAAAAGTATTAATATACAGAGCTGTAAACAAAAATGCATGTTTTCTTTTAAAATAAAATGACAATTAACATCACGCATAAGGTGATGGTTAATCTATTTCAGTTTTTAAAAGTGTGACAGAGGGAATGATTGATGAGCAACATTGCTTTATGGAAGCACTTTAATAATAATATCAGCGGGTAAAAGGCTTTACACCATCCGCCCAGTCAGCATCAAACACAACAGAACATGAAACAGACATAAGAGACTATTTACAAGAGAGATCTTTTTTTTGTTTTTCTGTTAAAATCATTTCTACTTAATGTGGCGAACATCATAACAATGCAACACAATGCAACAACCCACAGCTAATGATACGGATCTACTCATGTAGTGTGCATGTGGTATATGCAAGTGTGGGAATTTGTGTAACAGTAGGAGCGTCGGCGTATGAAAAGTTTAAAAAGTTCAATGTCCATATTTTCTTTCCTACGTCATTCCTCCGCGGCTTTAGCGAAGACGTGCCGCTTTTGTTTGCCCTCCATCTTTCGTTTTTCTTAGCTCATCTTCTTCGCCCTGCTGCCTTCTTGCGACCCTAGGGAAGAAAAAATAAATAAATATATAATACTAGGGTGAAAACTCTGGACAGGGAACTATGCGTATAAATTCCTCCACGTTTCTTAAATTAGCCTAAACCCATTTCCAAAATATGATTCATGTAACACTTTCGGTACCTTCGGTGTTGGCTCATCCTCGAGCTCCTCCTCCTCTTCCTCATCCTCTTCCTCAGAGTCGTCTTTAGCAGCGGCTGCCTTCGATCGTCCACCGCGCCTGCAGACCACAGAGGAGGATGCACACTGAATCAGAACGCCTCAGTATGCAACAGGGAGACAAAGAAACATCACCACCACCACCTCCACCCACAGAAGCATAAACCTGCAGCCTTAACACAGAATTTCTCACATAAAAAAAACACACACGCGCCACACTGGCCAACAAAATACAGTAACGCTTTAAAATGCACACTTATAATCTAAACCATTGCACTACAAAGAATCAAAACAATGATTATAATATGAAAACTGTGCCCACTCGCACACTTTTTTTCTCTAAAATGTCATAAAAGATATTCCAAAGCAAATGCATTGATACACTGACAATTTGACAGTCATGTGACCACAACTAGTGTCAGTACTAAAACGATATGGCAGGAAGGGTTTTAAGCTTTTCATTGAAATTCATATAAGAAAGATAAGATGGCTCTATTACTACCCTGAGTGAAATTAAATGAGCAACATTGAGAATATGCAAAATTTATTCAGATTAAGAAAAATCATGTAGCTCTTACAGGGTTATTTTTTACCTAATGAAACAGGAGTTTAAATTCTCTCAAGAACAATCCTGTTAGGCTGGTCCATTAAACATGACTACACCAGACAGTGGCAGCTGAGCAAAAAGGCTAATTTCATACAATATTCGAAACCCCTTAACTATAATGTTGAAGATGCGCGCTACAAAGGCAACAGCGCGGAAGATCACAGAGCTAGTGTGTCTTACACTGGTTTCTTGGCGGGTGGCTGAGCTGATTTGGGTGGACGTCCTCTCCTCTTCTGCGGTGTGGACTCTGCCGACTCGGTGCTGTTGAACAAAGACAAAATGCAACGACACCGGGATTTAAGACATGAATGAATCTTGCTGACGGACATCTCAGTGCCAGCAGCAGATGTTATTAGTGAGGCAGATCCAGCTTTCTCTGTATGGATTTACTGCATACTGTTTCTTACCCTTGTGATCGCCGCGGCGTCCTCGCTTGCCTGCCTCCCTTGGTTTTCAGCTCCATATTTTCACTGCTCTTGTCATCCCCTTCCTCCTCCTCCTCCTCTGCATCCTCTTCCCCCCTCTCCTCCTCCTCCTCCTCCTCTTCATCTTCTGGCGGAGGAGCGGCCTTCTTTCGCCCCCTCTTCCCCTTGGCGGGTGTATCCTGACTGGGAGTGGCAGACTTTGGAGGCCGGCCCCTGCGTCCTTTTTTCGGCGGGCTGTTCTGTTCGTCTTCTGGCCGATTGTCCTCGTCCCACTGGTCCTCGACCTCAGCCACTGCAGTTGTGTTGACCGCCGCCTTCTTGCGTCCACGCTTTGGTTTGCTGTCCTGGTCGTCACTGGAGGTCACGCCGCGTTTGCGACCGCGGGGCTTTTCAATATCCTGTAGAAGATGGAACAAATTGTTAACAAGGTCTGATAGGCTTCGTCTGTAGTCTGTGTGAACTTTGACTTTTCACCATGCCAGAACTCTGGTAGCCTAAATTGTTGTTGTTCTTCTCTATTCTGAATGGCCATGTCCTTTCACCCCAAGAAAGTTTATAACTGTCAGTTTTCCACAATAGTTTTGCTTTCTGTGAGAAAAAAAAAAATGCTTTCAACCCACCATCTACTTGAATAAATGAGAATGAGAAACAATTGGAAAAATACTTGTAGATACTAGTGCAGTCCTGTGAGACATTTTAAATGTTTGCAACATTGGTACGTTTTGCGAGATGACGCCTTTATTTATAGGAAAGAGTTGCTAAACTGATGTCTAGTCCTCCAGACCTACTGCATGAGGCTGTTATGAATGATTGTTTACACAACGCGTGCTTGCTAATCCTATCTTGACTTAAATCCAGCGCCTGTTTGCACAGTGGAGTCAAAACAGAGGGTTTATGACTGGAAACACTTAACTGGATCACAGCAATATGCTCATTTCTACTTCTAAGCTACCATGTCATTTCAGATCATGTTTTTGTTTATTTATGGAGTCATACTATAAAACAGATTAAGAGAATGCCAGTTTTTTAATTGCTGTACTTAAGTTTCTCTAGATTTGCCATCAACAGTTGGAGTTTCTCTCACAACACACTTCCATTGCCTTTTTCTTTGTACATCCATGGTGCAACAGCTGCTGTTTGGCAGGAACAGGAGTTGTGTGATTCAGTTTTGGGTCACTTTGTTTGTTGACCATTTAGGGAGCAAAGGCCGTGTATAAACACCTGATTGAACACACTGCTAGCGAACCGTGAAGAGATATTCACTCCTTTTGGCAAATGTGAATTAGATAAGAATCACTGACTCCATTAAGATCATGAGATGTATACAAAAAAACATTTTAGTTTTTCCCGTTTATCCTATTGGTGTCATAGATTTTCCTATCAAAACTAAGTAACGATAATAGGAAGGAGCTAAAGCAGCAATTCCCAGAAATACGGTTGTACAAATATGATAACAATAACACCAACTATCCGAATGCAGGGAGGAACATTATGACTATGGGCGGGAGATTCTGTCAGCATTAAATATGCCAATAAGTTATATCAAATAACTCAACAATGTGATATTTTCATGATGATTACTGGAGACAATATTTCAGACAATATGCACACACAAGATTTTGTGAGAAACTCATTACAAATGTGGCTATGATGTCCGAGCAGATGTTCATTTTCTGATGAAACAGATCACTTTAAAGCTCAAGACCACGAAAATGCAACACTAAAGCACTGTTATATTTTAATAACCAGTCTCACATCACAGAAGATGTTATATGGGTATATGAAGAGGTTTTAATACCTTGTCAGTGCTGTCTGCTCTCTTTAGGCTGATGTCCTCGTTTTCACTGATATCCAATTCTGTGCTGTCATGCCTGAGACATAGCATTATCAATTATACAAATATACAGAAATATAAATATACAAACACAGAAATGCAGCCAAGGGTGCAACCAATGCCAAGATACAAATAGCAAACATGTTTTTCTCCATTTGGAGTGTATGTGCATCACATGTCTTGTACCTGGTCTTGCTGCGCTGTGGGGAGCCTGGGTTGGACGAGGAGTCGTCGTTGCTGGCTGTCTCCATACGAGAAGCTTTACTCTGGATCGGTTTCCCCGCCGACGACAGCGGCTTGTTTACTGCACCCAAAACGTTAGCCGACTTGGGCTTGAGGAGGATAGATGACCGGGCGACAGATGACAGAAGTTACTTGTGTTCCATACAACAAAACCAAGATGTGAAATGATGGAAAGCCAATGTTACCATTTTAGATTTGATAAAAACGTACCTTTCCTGGTGTGAAGAATGACTTCATCTCTGTTGGGAGATAATTTTTTGTGTTGCTGAAATTCTGAAACAGAGAGAAATCTTATGTAAGAGAGTTTGTGTGGAGAGAACAATTTACCCCCCCCCCCCCCCAAAAAAAAACAAAACAACAACAAACAAACTGACACACAAGCCGAGGACTGACAGAAGATTTGTTCCTGCCAAACAATCTCATTAAACTGGGATGATGGAGGCACTGAAAACCAGATTATTGCCAGCTTCTACCAAAAGGAAAACACAAGTCATCTGTGTTCATCTTTTAACACTTCTGTATGTGCTATTTTTAAAGAGCTGCATATGAATTAGCTACCACACAACTCAAAAGGATGTGTGCATCTTAACCCATCATTTAAAAAGTCAAAGAGAAGAAAATTAGGATCTCATTAGCAGCTTAGATATTGCTATTAATTTACAAACCCTACTTCCAATGAAATTGGGACGCTCTGTAAAACTTAATTAAAAACAGATTAGAATGATTTGCAAATCCTTTTCAAACTATATTCAATTGAATACACTACAAAGACAAGATATTTAATGTTCATACTGATAAACCTTATTGTTTTGCAAATATTCACTCATTTTGAATTTGATGCCTGCAGCGTCCCAAAAAAGCTGGGACAGGGGCATGTTTCCCACTGTGTTACATCGCCTTTCCTCAATAAGTTTTGGGGAACTGGGGACACCAATTGTTAAAGCTTTGTAGGGGGAACTCTTTCCTATTCCTGCTTGATGTACAGCTTCAGTTGCTCAACAGTCCACGGTCTCAGTTGTCGTATTTTGCACTTTACAAAGTGCTACACATTTTCAATGGGAGACAGGTCTGAACTGCAAGCAAGCAAGTCTACGTGGCTTGGCATTGTCTTGGCTGAAATAAGCAGGGACGTGCCTGAAAAAGACTTTGCTTGGATGGCAGCATATGTTGCTCAAAAACTTGTATTTAACTTTTATGCATGTACCTTTCTTACCTTCTGGGTGTTGTTGATATATGGCTTTAGCTTTGCATGGTAGAGCTTTAACTTGCACTTGTAGATGTAGCGACAAACTGTTTTAACTGGCAATGGTTTTCAGAAGTGTTCCTGGGCCCACGTGGTAATATCCTTTACAGAATGATGTCCGTTTAAATACAATGCCGCCTGAGGGATCAAAGGTCACGGGCATTTAATGTTGGTTTTCAGCCTTGCCGCTTACAGGCAGAGGCTTCTCCAGATTCTCTGAATCTTTTGATGATATTATGGGCTGTAGATGATCAAATCCCTAAATCCTTTGCAATTGTTCATTGAGAAACATTGTCCTTAAACTGTTGGACTATTTGCTCACGCAGTTGTTCACAGAGTGGTGAACCTCGCCCCATCCTTGTTTGTGAACGACTGAGCTTTTCGGGGATGCTCCTTTTATACCAAATCATGAAACTCACCTGTTTCAAATTAACCTCTGTGGAATGTTCCAAACATTGAGCATTCCTCAACTTTCCCAGACTTTTGGTGCCCGTCCCAGCTTTTTTGGAACGTGTTGCAGGAACCAAATTCAAAATAAGAGAATATTTGACAAAAAAAAAAAAATGCTTATTTTCTGGTAAAGGTTACGGGGTGCAGAGACCAACCTTGTCGGGTTTGGTGAAGTAGCATGAGGGTAGCACGGGGTCTTTTGGGGATTCCAGGCTGTAGGTGGTGCTCTTTGACATGATAATGTGCATGGCTACATCACACACTGTGTAGAGTTTCTGTCCAGAGAAGAAACAAAGTCTGGTCAGCACAATGGTTCTCAGAATGGCAGTTAGAGCAACGAATTAATATGTGCTCTCTGTATATGATATATCCTGTGACACAATGTGTACCTCGTTGGTTTTGGAATCTGTGGGGGCCTGGGCGTCTTTAGTCTGTTTGATGTTTTCCACCATTTTCCTTATGAAGGCGTGGCTATTGTTCTCATTCTTGGCCATGATAATCTCCAGGACAAACCACAGAGCCCTAATAAGGAGAGGAAGTTTGACGTTAGCATGCAAGACTTTAAATTCTAGCCTTCATTTGATTGTATTTGCCTTTTAAGTTCTTGGACAAACTGCAGATGCAATTTATGAGTAACGGCAACAATAAAATAATAGCATAGAGTAAAAAGTTATAATTCAAGGCCTAGTGACTTTGAAGTCAACATAGCTGCGTCTCTACAATGTAAACACCATGTTGTAATATTCCACACTGATCTGAAAGGGTTTCATCTAAAAACTGTATTTCTCATTTTTTAAGTGTTCTTTCATCATCAGCAACCCACAACTTCCCCATACACCACTTACTCTTTAATTTCTTTGAGCTGCTCGATGTCCTGTACTTTGACATAGTCTGGGTCATGAGCCAGCAGGTGGATGGTGTAGGGCACCACATACTCTGGCAGCAGCGAGAACAGCTTGTCTGTTGGCACACAAGGTAAATATTACATCAATATGACCTCATCACAACAGGGCTAATGATTACTGCTATGTGCACCGAGGTGCACTATAAGGACAACAAAAAAATCTCAACCAACCAATTTCTTTTAATGTTCTCCTTACAGATATCAATTGGTCACAAATCAAATAATGGAGGGCTTGTTTTACTTTTTTTTTTTAGCTGCTTTTAAGATTAAAAAATAAAAATTGTCAGATTTAACGTGAAAGTTTGATTTTGTTCCGTTTCTTTACCACTGATTGCAGCGTGCTGTTTGAGGTACTCTCGACGTATGTTGACGTTTTTCACCAGGCACTGTCGAGCGTGAGCCCTCCTCTCCTTAACGGGGTCCTTGGCGCACAAAGCAAACACTGCCATGTATTCCAGAGGAAGACGGAGGCGACACAGGCCTCGGTGGAGCTTCTGGGAAAAACACTGTCGCACCTGGTAGCATTCATCCTAGAGGGCAAACGGTGACGATTATCAGGGGGAGAGGACAAATTATGAAATACTTTAGATAAATATGGGGAGAGAATGTAGCAGGGAACTGGGCTATTCTGGAGGTAAAATGACACCTGGTGGTAGTGCTTCATTTCAAAACCATATAAAATCCAAGTGTGAGCTTCGTTAGTTAGTTAGTTTATTATTTGTCGTCTTAGGGAAATTCTCTTTTGCAGACAGGCATTTGTTGCACGTGAAAAACACAGCACATACATATTTGAGAAGAACACACAGATATACAGTTATACAACAGACATACAGTTATAGCATGAAAAGAGGAGACTTCTTACATTGATGACGAGAGCACACAGCTGATATTGCTCCAGCGTGATGATTTCGTGATAGCAAGGCTCCTGTGCCAGCTTCAGCAGGGCGCACGCCGCTGCCAGCCGCAGTCTCGACATGTCTGGTTTACTGGGGAACGAGGGGAAGGAGCAGAGAAGACAAGAGTCAACAAGGATGTCTTTATTTATGCAGATGTGTTTAAGATTAAAGCCTAAAATCCCCCCTATGGTCCAGCAAATCACTAAAAATGACATGAATATAATCTCAAGACAACGCTTTCTCTGAGCCACCCAAGAGGCAAACACACACAAGGAGCATTTATCTAATAAAAGAGGATTTGTCGTTTACCCCATCCTGCCCTGCTCGGTTAAGTCTCCATCACTGTGTAGGATAGCAGTCAGCATCCTCAGGGTGGAGTTGCCTGATTTGCTCTGGTTGTTCTTCACTCCGAGTAACCACCGCACCATCAGCTTTATGCCCTGGATCTGAATGGAGGAGGGTGGAAGGTCAACAAAAGTCAATAAATAAAACAATTAGATGATAATTAACATGACATTTCTGTCTAAAAAAAACACAGCAGTAAACTAAACAAGTGGCTAAAGTTCCGCTGACCTTGGCCAGAGTTTCCGGGGATACTTCTTCATCAGGTACCCAAAGTTTGGTTGTCTTCTTGCCGGGGACCTAATGATAACACAAATAATACTGTGAGACAAATTTCATATGACACAAACAGACAGCAAAAGTACTGATCCTAGAACAGCGATGAACAGTTTTTGGGGGGGACCAGTTTCAGGGTTGTTGAAAAAAAGAAACAAAAATAACTATTTTAAAACAACATTTATTTCCTTTAGATTGTAGGTCCAAAAACCAAAGCACTACGTGAGTCTGGTATATGTGATGTAGGTAATGACTTGCAGCATTGTTTGGAAAATGCAACAACGTCATTCTGAAAACATTCTGTAAAAAACATTCTTGCTTACAGTGCCACAACCATCCCAAATGATAAATCTGATAAATGTTTTACTCGTCTGAAGTCTGGGTATGCCAAAACAATAGTTTTTTGAGCCCAGTAAGCTAGTTTAGCTGCTTTGCTTGTGTCTGCAGAAGTTTTTGTAAATTGTTCTCATGAGCAGACATCGTTTGATGCCAATAATCTAAAATTGCATTCATCGGCTCCATTAATTGCCTGACAGATTCATCAGTCTATCACTAGTACCGTACACAAGATGTGCGTACCCTGTCGTTCATGAGCAGATCCTTCACAATGAAGTTGGCGACTAGAGATTTGAGCGGTGCAGCAAACTGTTCTGGGGCCAGCTGAGCCAGGTGACCCAGAGTGGTTAAAGGAGTGATGAGCTGCTCCAGGTTACCAGGATCTAGGCCTTTATGTAGAGGCTGGAGAAACACAAACACATAACATGTCATTGACTGCTTGATCTTGGGTCAGACACGCGGGACAAAACCCATCAACATCACATCTGACAAGTTTTTTTTCTTTAAATTCTTTGCAAAGTATGTCAAACCAGAAAAAACACACTCTTTTTTTCCTTTTATGTATAAAACGAGTATAAAACCAAACAGATGTGACAGACTGACCTCGAAGATTTGGGCAAAGTGTGTGTCTCTGTTGGTGAACATGGCGTTGATGCAGTGGATGGCATACTTGGCCTGGCGAGGGGGGCCTCTCTTGGCTTTGGCCTGCAGTACCGGCAGCAAAACACTTGGGGGAGCAGGCAGGAGAGCACCATTACAAACCATAGAAAGTATAGTCATAAGCCAGAAATAGTGAAGTGTGCTCAGAGCAAACATTAACATTATTTACCAGACTGACTTTGGTAAGCTAGAGAATTAATGAAACCATCAATCAGGCAGTGAAACGTACGATTTGATGTGAGGAAAACTCTCTTCCATCTTGCTGCCTGTGTTCTTGAAGATCTGCAGCGCAGCCTCTGCGACCTTCTCGTCGTCCATCTTCAGACAACCCAACAGAGACTCAAATGTCTCTGCAGAGTGAAACGACACTGGGTGTGTGAATGACAGCACCTGTGTGGGATAAGAAACAAAAGGATCACACAGCTGAATTACAACTAATGTATATTTTTGGACAATAATCACTGAAATCATCATAAAAACTGCTGGTTATTTGGTAAGCAAAGTCTAGAATTGGTTGCATCACTGTAAAAACTGCGGCTGCCAGCTGACGTTTGGGTTTGTGGCTGTTTTTTTTATTTACCTTCAGCAGCTCCAGTCCAGCTCTGATGGCCTCTTCAGTGGGGACGCCCTCCTCATCATCATCAGCTGTCCCGTCTATAGATTTGTTAACCTGTTTTATCAAAGCACTGATAAGATGAAAAAAAGAGAAATTAAAAAAAAAGGTAAAACACAGCACAATTGAAATATCACTGGCATTGGTAGTCTTTGTATTAAAGTTGTATTATGGCCTTTCTACACGCAGTACCTGATGGATTCTGTGTCGATGTGTACCGGAGCAATTCTCTCCAGCAGGAACTTGACCATTTCCAGGAAAGGATTGCTGGGCTGTTTGGGGCTGCCAAGCTTTTTGGTGATGTCTCGCTAAAAATGTGATAAACAAAGAGACAATTCAAAAATATGACCCTGTAACGCAGAAAAACAGACGGTCCCGCTGTCTCACAACGGTCATTTTGAGACTCTGGGCCTAACTAGTACTCAAGCACTAAATGTACTTACTACAAATATAAAGCCCCTTTCAGACACGCATCCTTTTACGCCAATCTGGCAGCCATTTAACATGTTGCTCTCCCAACAAAAGCCTTCAGAGCTGTACTCTGGTGTTCTTTTAAAAAAGAAATATTCTCTAGATTGTACAACACACATGAAATAGCAGCATCGATGGTGACGCCTGCTTCCTCAATGCAAGCCAACATTGTTTTCTGAATCACAACAGTCGCTTCTCCGCTAAGTCACATCCATAAAACCCCCGCCCGGCGGTCTTCATTGGCTCGACCACCTGAAATCACTTTCTTATAGAGCGATCCTAGATGTTGAGAGGAGCAAGGCGGAAGCAAGGCGAACGAAATTCATCTGCCGACAGTCAGGTTACATTAACGTTAATTTATCATCATTTTATCCGATAGACAAAGACAGCAATGCTACGTGTTTTATGTCTGAAAAGAGCTTAAGAGTGTTGGGACATAATGAGCAAAGACAGACAGACTGGGGTTTTGAAACTTTTCCACACAGTGACAACTTGTCACAGGAATCCTCTGTATGAAACTTTAAAACCTTTTACAGCCACAACTCAGGTGCACATGGTCTGAGTAATTGTTCATTCAAAAGAGAGATTGTAGATTATATACATTTACTAACTCACTATATAATTAATTACACTATAATCTTAAGGATATCAACCAAAAACAGAACCAGCTGAGGGCCCTACACTGGAATAGCGATATCAGTACTCACCACACAGACTTCAGCTTGCTTGCAGGAGCACGAGGGGCTGACCAAGGTTTCCAACTGATCTCTGATCCGTTCGTCATCATCCAGGACCTGAGCCAGCTTCTTCACAAAGTCCTGAGCCTTGCCCGGGTCTGGCAGGTTTCCTACGGACACACACAGAATTAAAATCTGATGTCAACAAGAAATATGTTTGAAACATGGGTGGTAAGGTCATTTTTCAGCAATTTCACAAGAAGTTTTGTTCATTTTTGTCTACTTCAGCTATGTTAAGTGGAATGATCCTGTGGCTGTATAAGTTCATAATCTACAATTTCTGAAACAAACTGATTTAATATGTGTGAGATCCTTACTTGTGATCACCATGACTTTAGCGAATACGGCCTTGCTTGATGCTTCAGACTACAAAGACAAACAGAAAAAACTATGTTGAGAAACACAAGACAAGGGTATATTAACCATCAGCTTCTTTGTAGTGTGCTTCACTGAGAGTTACCTTGGGTTTTTTGATCAAGTCAAGCAGGTCTTTGACATGGTGTCTCAGCAGATTCTGACACTTCCACATCTCATTCAAAGCTCTGTGAGGCAAAGAGGAAGAGGATTCAAAGGATGGAGGGGGGAACAAATGATGTGAAAGAATGGTAGTAGGCGGAAACAGTAGAAAACTAAAGGCCTTCCTCTTGAACATTTCTTCCAAACAGTTCAAAGTTGGCGTTATCTGAAGATTGGATTTTAAAACTTCCAACAACCAAATAAACACGACTGAAAATGTCATGTTTTGCAGCTTTGTTGATCTTATGTGTGTGAGAAAGACTTACTTGAGAGCATTTGTGTCCAGGGTGGCATACAGGTAATAAAGACACTTCATCCTTTCAGTGGTCTCCAGGTTGTGAGGAACCATGTACTGGGCAAATACCCGCTCCACCAACAACCTTTGCACACAGAGGGGAAAAAATGAAGAAGAGAAATTTAGATTCAAATTTAGATTTAACATTGTTCTTGGTTTTGAGCCTGGCAGTCATTAAGCTAAGATTTGTTCAATAGCCCTCACTGGGAGTTTCTAACCAAACATATCAGCTAAACATCTAATTAAATAGACTTGTTTGATTTCTCAGTGGCATAATCTCACATTTTAATACCTTTCATAATAAGAATTGGACATTTTTAGACGCTTGCATGCATCCTTAAGAATTACTGTAATCAAATTTCAGAGGTTTTAAGAGAGAATTTGCTGCACATGCACAAGTTTTTCAATGCTGCCTGGATTAACTTTTACAGTTACAGACTGAGGAACTGCCCGTTACCACAGACTTTTCCCTTTGAGGACTGAGCAGCTCCACTGCAGCAGAGTGATTCAAAGGATATCTGCACCCTCAGACACTGTTCAGCAGTTCAAGCTTTTTCAAACGTGTCCACTTTGTGTCACCATGGCTCATCTATGTCTACTTCCGCAAATTACATTTTGTAAAATGTCTTTTGGTAACCCCCAGTAAGCCACTGTAGCTTCTCCATGTAACGCATGTTAAGGTGGAGAAACAATAACACACCACATTTTCCAGTTCAAAGTCAAGCGAGCGATGCTGCAATGTGCAGCCTGGCTCCTCAACTGATAAAAAAAAAAAAAAACATGTACATATTTCACTTGCTTATGAAAACAGCTCTGACTGCTTTATATTATGGAGCCCTGGGCTACTGTAAGTGGCGTCTCGCTCAAACTGCAACGACGAGAGAGAGATGTCTTTGTTCTCTGGGTTCTTCAGGGCCGATTGAATAGCCTGATTTTACTGCTACTACTACTTTGGCACACTCAAGTCTGCAGTAAAGTATCTCAATGTGATGTCATTATCTACATTCGGCTGGTCATCCATGGAGCAAGATGCATTAATCAAACAAAATTAAGTGCAGACATCCGAGGTACATTTGCCAATAGCTCAAGGCACACACGAAAGCTGTGGTTGAGCAACTGAAGAGCATTTGATTCAAGAAACTCACTGAGCCTAATCAGCATCTTTTAAGGAACATATTTAAATGCTCTACCTTTTAAAACACTCAGCCCCAGGTATTAAATGCTTTATTGAAATTCATGAAAGCGGTTTCACTTTCCTCTGTTGTTTATATCACAGACTGGACTACATGCAAGCAAACCTGTCATCAATGCTGTTCTGGTAGTAGATATGGAGCAGCTTGTCTTTGATCCAGGAAATCTGTTTGGAGGCCTCCCTCCCTCCCTCTCCCTGCAGCGAGTACTTCCTGTAGATCGATGCCAGGCCCATCATGGCCTCCTTACGTACACGCCACTGATGAAGGAAGATAGGAAAAGATGATCAGAGAGAACTTACCAATCCTGACAACGAGTTAAATGAGACTTTTATCAGAAGCTACAATGGCTGTAGTCGATCCACGGGATAAACACAGATCACACAACAGGAAATGTTCTCAGAAAGAAAACCTTTTAAAAGAAACAAGCTACACTGCTTGAGAAAACACTAGAAATGAAACAATCAAACCAGAGACAAAGCTATCACTAGCCAAACATAGCCAGACAGTTCACAGGAAGAATCAGCAAACTTAAACATCAAGCGCTTCTGTGGATAGCGAGGTAATAAGACAATGGTGGTGTGGAAACACTTTGGCTACTTAAAGACCTGTTTGCCCACAAAATAGACGAGACTTTCCCAAATGTGGCTAGGATAGTGTTACCTAAATTCCCACACAATACAGATAGGTGATGTATAATGTTATCTAACCGAAAACGTGCCAACCAGGGCGGGAATTACCACAAACTACGTGGATCATCATCATCATCTAATAAGGCCCGCAGAGTACAGGGGCTTACACTCTCACCAGAAATTAGACCCATCCCCTGGAACAAGCTGCAAGGCTCCTCAGCAGCAAACCTTAATGTAACTATGTGCTTCCATGTGCAGCATACATAATTGTCATTTTTCAGGTACTCTGGGGAACCTTTAAGCTCAACAGAAATAGTAATTTAATTTATATTGTGAAAAAAAGAACGATATGGAAAAAAGTGTGCTAAACTTCATGCCATATTGACAAGGGCTACATACAACACACTGACAAACAATATGAGAACATACAGACAAGTCCTACGTTTTATACCGAAACTGTTGTTTTAAACCTGCGTCTTGATTTTTTGGACTTTACACCTCGCCTGGGGAACAATGGGAAACTTGCCTCTCGGCTAATTCTGGCATATTTACAACAATGTTCATCAATAGGCACTGTCCCTGACAAATAAAATGAATAAAGTCCTAACACACACACAGGAGTTGCCCACTTACTCTCTTGTCCAAAGTCCTCTCCTTTACAAAATTGAGCAACGCATCATTCACTAGAGACAAGTCTTTCTTGGCGGCAGTTACTATAGAGACGATGACATCATGCCGGATAGCCTCCTCTGGGTCATGTGATCGGACCCTCAAGAATTCTGGGAAAGGAAAACAGTAACAAACGAAAGGGATGTGAGAGAAACGGCCACCTCCAACATAGAAAGCATACGACAAATGCGTCTAATTTCTTACAAATGACACACTTGAAAGGAACAACAATAGGCTTCTAACTAATCATTAGGTGCCTGTAAGTGCACATCCATGTAATAAAATGAGCATGTCTCCCAAAAAGGGTCTGAAAAGAGGTCGGTGCATTTCAGCTTATTTACCTGTGAGGTCTTTAGCCAGGTCTGGGTGGTTCATGAGACAATGACTGGCAAACTTAACACACTCCAGTCTGATAGGCACATGGATGTCATTAAACCTTTGGGGAAAATAAATTCAGTTTAATATCAGCAATTCCACTACAAAAAAAAGAGAATTAACCCAGCAGGTATTTGCTGCATATGCACACTTTAGCTCACTCAAATGACCGTGATAATAATAATAATAATTCATTTATTTTATATAGCGCTTTTCAGAGACCCAAAGTCGCTTACAGAGTAGGACAGGTAATATATAGACGATAAACAACAGGAGACAAGGATGACAAGGATGACAGGAAAACAAGGCGAAGGGGGCATGGGGTAATGGTGATACAGACAAATAGCCAGAAACAGGTACAACAATAGAGGTGGGGGGATGGATTGAAGAGCAGTGGGGGGGGGGGGGGGGGCTGAATGGGTGAGGAGAGCGGAAGGAGGGTGGGGGGGGGGGGGGGGGGTCGGGGGGCAGAGGCCAGGAGTGAATGTAGTTATGGGTAGGGGAGGTTGTAGGCTTGTGAGAAAAGGAAAGTTTTGAGACGGGATTTAAATGTTGTGAGTGATGGAGAGTCGCGGATGGGCTGGGGGAGAGAGTTCCAGAGTCGGGGTGCAGTTCTAGAGAAAGCTCTGTGTCCGAAGGTTTTGAGTTTGGAAGGTGGCATGGTCAGAGTTAGGGAGGAGGAGGATCGGAGGGCTCGGGAGGGGCGGTGGGGGGTAAGGAGGTCAGAGAGGTAGGGTGGTGCCAGATGGTGGAGAGCTTTGAAGGTGAGGAGGAGTATTTTGAAGTCGATGCGTTGTTTGATCGGGAGCCAGTGGAGGGTGTAGAGAATGGGGGTGATGTGTTCACGGGAGCGGGTGTGAGTGAGGAGGCGAGCAGCAGAGTTCTGGACCATTGCAACAAAGTCCCAAACCAAGACACAGATCTCACAAAACAAGATTTTTGTTTAAAATGAATATAGCAACAAAACAAATCTAAAACTATTAAAGATGAACATGAACAAAGCTTTGTTTACCAAGCCAACTGTGATTGTGGGGTTAAGCTACAACAAACGCTTTATTTTAGAACAACAACCCTGTTTTTTATGAATCCCAGCAGTGAACCACCCACAAAAAGAAACAAAAACGGCATGTTGAGAAAACATTTTAACCCCTCTGATCCAATATCAAATATGGCTGAGTGTTTCAGACTTTTCAATGATCTGAAACGCTGAAACCCACCTGCCCAGGTAACACTGCCAGAGTGGTTTGTTCTGTGCGGCCAACTCAGAGTCCTTGGCTCCAAACATCTTAGCCAGCAGCTTCACCACCTGCAGCCTCTCATCATTATCATTACTCTGCAGAGACAAAGGGAAGGAGAGAGAGAGGGAAGGAGAGAGAGAGAGAGAGAGAGAGAGGGAGAGAGAAAGAAGGAAAAAAACAGAAATTTGGATGTATAGAATGGACATAATGTAGACGCCCAATCATTTACATTGACTGCATTGGCAACATAACCGCGTTCATAACACAAAGGTTTCTTTGGTATCGAATCAATCTTATTTTAGAAAGAGCCACGCAGAAGAGGAAACAGCAGAAACAATGAGAAGTAAAGACAAAGGAGGACAAGAGGTAGGAAGGGGAGAGGATGAAAGAACAAATGCCTTGGGGAGAGATAGTAGAGAAAACAAGCGCAGAGAAATATAGATGAAAAAAGTGAGGGTGAGACAATGCAAGAGCGAGCATGAGAGAGAGAAAGAGGGACAGTGTGTAGTCTGTGGGGGAGAGATTATATCGCAGCTATTATTTTGAGGAGACGGCAGTGATCTGCACTCCCTCTGAACAGTTAATGAGCGCTATCCATCAGCAGGAGGCCTTTATGAGACACTGCAGACACAACATTATGCTGACTGTTTTATCTTTCTAATATGATTCAACAAACCTGCAGAGAAAATGAAAATGTGTAAATCTGTGTAATAGGTCAGAGAATTCTAGGTTTTTAGTCTGGTGTGTAGATAAAAATCTAAATATCATTATTAACCCAAGCATTCGCTGCTTCCATCTTTATAACTGCTTTTTCTGTCAAAACAGCAAAAAACTCATAAGGTAAGACTGAAAAACCACAAAGCAGTTTGGTGCTCCGATGTTTCACTGAAAGTGTGTTTTTCTGTACCTTAAGCTTAAACTCCAGCTGCGGCAGCACTGAGAGCAGCAGGTGGCTGTCTATGTTGTAAAGCTCCAAGATGAGGTCAAAAACGTGTTCGGACAGATCGCTGACTGAGGTCTTTCCCAGCATCAGCACCTGGTTGAAGAACTGAGGAACAGAGCAGAGAGGGAGGAAGAACGGTTACTACACACACATCTGAAAGAGATCCCACACGGTCCTGCAACACAAGCTGGGACTTTTCCGACATAAAGCTCCTTTTTCAAGGCATTCTTGAGGATCGTTCTTGAGGTGTGTTTCTGCCGGAAACAGAACGGATGGACTTCTGCATCATTTTGAACATGGTGGTGTACACAGCCTAAGATCGCAGTAGTTAAAGTAAGATGGGAAGTAATTCTGCTGTTGCCTTCCAGAATATAAAAATGTTATTGATTTATGGAGATGCAATATAATATTTCACACAATGTTTGCTCTCCATTGCTCAGTCCATAGGTGACTTGGCTGGGAACCGGAGGGTCGCCGGTTCGAGTCCCTGTGTGGACCATGCATGGAGCGTGGACTGGTGGCTGGAGAGGTGCCAATTCATCTTCTGGGCACTGCCAAGGTGCTGTTGAGCAAGGCACCGAACCCCCAACTGCTTGGGGCGCTGGTCACTGGCTGCCCTCTCGCTCTAACATCTCTCCATTAATTGCATGTATATAGGTCCTGTCTGTGCATGTGTGTGTATTTCGGGCCTGTGTGTGTGTAACATGAATAATAATAATAATAATAATAATAAGAGTGAAAAAATCGGATTTCCCCGTTGCGTGACTAATAAAGGAATTCTTCTTCTTCTATAATTATAGTGGGTTTACAACAGGAGTTTCTCAAAATTGTCCCAAATGCAAAATAATTACTGGAACCAGACTACACTGTCTTTGAGCAAAACAATTAAGTACTTCTGGCAGGCAATATGTTACTAAGTATGGTGACAGGGCAACAACTGCCCTGTCTGGTTTTATTTTCCATTGTTATATAAATAACTATTATTACTTTCATTCTTATATTAAATTGTGGATCTCTGATATCAGAAGTTGAGCTACCATATTGTTGGCAGAACTGAGATGCAGTCTGTCATTAGGATAATTGACTGAGCTGAGTGACTGATTTGTTTGTGTACAACACTTTGTTTAATACTTCTGTGCTCCGGTGACGACATGAATGCCGTTTGTGGTTTCCTGGAACCCTTATACTGAGTTATTTTTTTTTACAAAAATCTATAACAAAAATGTTGAAAAAAAGAGAAAAAAAGAGATGTAGAGGCAGACACTCAAAAAAAAGTAAGAATGCTGTAAAAACCACAAGCTGATTTATTGTCATTGTGACCTTCACAACCTCTGTGGTGAGGACAAAGGTCAGGTGCAGAACAGCATCTCTGGAGCCATTAGGGATTCAGTGTTTTACTCAATCACGCCTTTGCTCTGCATGAACCCGGGCCCACCCGTTGTGGAAGTACTTCACCCTATTCCAGTAGCTGTTAGCCATTATACAACTCAGGCGCAGCATCTAAGAGCTGGTGCCCGCTACCTAGGCGTATGAATGTAAAACAATAAGCGGCCGCAGCCCACTAATGCAGCTTCAATAACGTCAGAGCAGAGTGGCTCATTTCATTCCCTATCAGAACAGCGGTATGAGCGTGAACCAACTATCGCGATTTTGGTGACAAGAAGCTCTTCCAAGTTATGCTTTAGTATAGGGGATCTCTCCCTCGCTGCACCTGAAAGCCTCTAAGCTTTGTGATAGTAATTGCATGATGACATCGCCCTAACAAAAAACCTGATATACAACACCGAAGCTGCATGTAAACAATGTGAGCCTTATCACAAATATTTCAGGTTCAACAGCTGAATATAATGGCTGATGTACCACTTAGCTTTATCATTTCCCCCAGATATTAACCTTGCAGTAGCCCTGGTTCAAATACACTGGAAGTGCAGGTATCATGTAATTCTCTTTAGGCTGTGTGAGATGAAGTGAAGGTTCACCGTTTCACAAGTAACTGTTACAGCCCTGACAAGTATAATTTCTGCATTTTATGACTATCACATGGTGCATATAACTGCCCAGTGCCCACCGTTAAAATAAAAAAAAATGCTTCCAGCCATAAAAATGTGTCAGAGGTTTAAACTTACATTGGTGATGTAAGGTTCAATAGCCTGAGCAGTCCTCTTCAGCAGCGCTTTGGCCAGGTCATACGCTTGTTTATTCAAATTCTAGATGCACAGAAAAACAAGTGATAAATAAAACAGCAGGTCAGAAAACACACGCAGACAGATGACAGAGTCTAGATAGAATGTGAAAATTAAAGGTGTTGATCATTTGTTTTTCACTCAATAATAATCCCATTAGGATGTCACAAACACATAAGATGCTTTACATCTTCTCACCTGCAGGGGTCTCATTGAATTACAGGGTATGGACAATGATATACTGGTAACTCAGTCGGATACTGAGCCCCTTCATGTATCTTGCTCATGGCGTAATGATATATGCGTATACATAAATGCACGCTGAGTTTTGTATGCTCGTGCCTGTTGAGTGCATGTGCGTCTATATTTCGTGCACATACCTTGTGCGCTGGCACCAAGTTGACCAACACGGTGTCTAACAGCTCCTGCGATACAGTGTCTCCCTCGCAGATGATGGAGCTCATTAGGTCCACCATATGCATGTGCACCTTCTGATTGTGGCCGTTGCTAGGGAAACAAGACAAGGGGGGCCAAAGTGACTGAAACTGACTTGATGAAACCAAGTGTGTGTCAAGATTTACTTTGCTGACAGTAGGTATTTTGCACATGTCATGTTTTTCACTTGCTGAATCTCTCGTTTTGAAAACAAACTGTCCTCACACAAACAGAATATGATGCAGTGATCACACAAAAGAGGGTCGGTGTATTCGCTCATAATGATCTGCATATCTGCGGAGGCAAAAGCGTATTAAAACACACACACACACACACACACAAACGCTCACGCACATGCACGCACACACACACAATATATGTCAAGCAGAGCTTTTTAGATTATTCCTATATAATAAATAAAAAAAACATTGCGCTGGCACAACCTTGACACACAACCTACAATTTTGTTCTAATGGCAAAGAGCCAAATTCTGTGCTGCAGAATTCAGCCCTCAAGGTTGTGTTCAGCAGAGTGAAATGAAGAGCCCAGTTAGGAGGAAAGAGAGGATGTGAGGGCGGGCAGGCAATCAAACAGACACAACTGGACTGCTATTGTTTCATGATGTTGCAGTGGAGACAAATTTAGGTGTAAGTGGGTGCTACAATCTCTGACACTGAGGGCTACTGCAGCCAAAAAGAAAACGAGGGATTGTGGAAAAATACAAGATGGACATACAAAGTATTAACAATCACAATGAGGTGGGCTTTGATAAAAAGGACTTACTTGATGACCTGGAAGAGTGTTCTGTAAAGCTGGGTGAATATCTCATTGCTGTCTTCAAGTTCAAAGCAAATATTGTAGGACTTCACCCATGCTATGTTCTGAACAAATAGAGAGGAGGCAGGGTGTAAGTGACAAAGCAATTTACAATGCAGACGCAAACTAGTAAAGTACAAGAAGAATGTGGTAAGGCGTTGAGGGACAACCATGTTTGCCTATTGGTTCAATAAACCTGCAACAACTACTTTGGCCACTTGGAATGTAGCAGAAACAAGTTGTGAACATGACATTGACACGTTAAGGTTCTATGTCGAACTTGTTAGCTTGTTATTTATTTACACATACAGTAGTAACAAAGTAACATTATCTTCTTACTTAAACATCAGTTGTGTTTGTCTCCTGATGAATGGAAGTCGAATATTCACTCTCTTTTAGCTCTGATTTTGTTCTCTACCAAGTCCTGAGGGAAATTTCTCTTTAGCTGTTAAATACTCCACTATGTTCACGAGATAGTTGCTGACTTCAGTATGTCAGTATGCCGTTTGGTGCTGAGCAGGTAGTGTACAGTGGATTTTTAAGTTTTTTCTCTCTGATAGTCTGCTGCAGCCAAAAAAGAAACTGTGAGAGCAGTGAGAGTGGATTAAAACAGTAAAGCTATCGCCAGATAGCTAAAGAATGAGCTGAAACTCAATATTATGCTCTGCAAAGTTGCGGAGAGCTGCAGATTAAGGTGATTATTCTATGTGGGTTCATCACTACAAGTGACACCTCTCCCATTAGTTACTGTCTTTTGATTCACTTATTTCAGTTCTTATAGCCTGGAAACCAGAGAAATCTGCTGAGCTCATGTTTCATTTGCTCTGGGAGACACGTCTTGCTCCTCTCCCATTCAAACATATTTCCTGCAGCTTGCGATTTGAGGAACTAATCACAAACATTAATCTCTTGAGGGACGGGTTTATGAAGATGACTGACAGCATCGCCATCAGCGCCATTTACGAGGCACACAAAACTCAGATCACAGTCAAACTAAGCAACCCTGATCAAACGTGACTCAAGATTCTATTTCTGAATTGCCCATTTCTCGCATAAAATGTTTTCAGTAATACTTCACGTTTGCTTTTACTATCACTAGTTTACTTGTTTCGTTTAGCTGTAATTTGACGTTTGTGATCTGGCTGCGTGCCAAGCATCGATGTTTCGTTGCTGTGATTGGTTGTAGGCCTACCAATTGCGTCCAGAGGCTAAATGATCTGCACTTTTGATAACACCCCTTGATTACAGCTGCATTCAACTAGAATAAACAAGCTCTGTTAGCATAGTTTGCCAGGTTTTGGTTAAGATTATTAGTTTAATCTCCCATTCCATATTAAACTACACTACACTAACTTCATTTTATACCCCTTAATGACTACTGAAGCTAATTATTTGGATTTCACTGCTGTTGCATGACGTGAAAAGCTATTAATATCATTAAAACCGCTGCTTGGATTTTCTCCATCTCACAATTGCTTCCGATCGTCCAATTATGTCTTTTTAATCACAATCTTAATAAGCATCTACTTGCAAACAAAAGGTATTTGCTTGACTCAATTTGTGCTTTGATTTAATCAGAAGCAGAAAAGAAAGAATCCAAGAAATAATCAAAAGCACTTTGAAGATCATCAGAGTAGCATATGCTTCAAAAATGATCCTAAAATACTGAGATGATTTAGCCTTGTATATTTTTAAAAGCTATACAACATTTATTATCTGTTTTATGGAGTTCGGTCGTAGGGTCTGCTGCAGCCTGAAGGGGAAGAAAAGCCAAACTTCCAGATCACTTCAGATACTGATAAACCTGTTTCCTGTGAGCTTCTGTTGCACAGCAGGAGAGTGAGCGTCAGTCTGTCATCACTGCCAACTGAAGTCCTGCGCAGGTTAAGTTCACATTAACCTTTACTATTCCTGTTGCTATTTACACACTATTAAATAAAATATCACTGAACCAAGAACAAACCAGCAAGAACTATTAAATGCCAATACAACCTGTTGCAGATCTGAACCAGAACTGGGAGGTTTTCATCCAGAGGCGTATTTCATAAAGATTCCCAGATAAGCCAGGCGTACTTCCAAAAAATTAAAAGTTTCATAAAGGAGGTTTAGAAAAGTCTGGCTAAAGTTGCCATGGTAGTGTATCCTTAACATTTCAGGCTAAGCTTCATCCTAAAAAAATCCCATACAGACATGTTTAAAGACATTGTTCTGCTTGGAATAATATGTTTTCCACAATCATTTTCAAGATTGTTCATTTCAAAACACAAGATGCCTGAAAACTCCACTCAGTGGTTGCGGAGTCTTCAAGTGATTGTATACGCTTGTGAAATATAAAGTGCACAAAGTGAGAAGACTACACCTGTTATTTCAATGTGCCAGATACATTTAATCAACACTTCAAACCATCTGCAGCGCATCTCATTTTCACATCGTTGCTACAGGATGTGAGCATTAATTAGGCTGCCACCCTAAAACATTTCTTCCTTTTGCACACAAAAAAGGTGATTAGAGATCTTTGAGTTTTAATTATTTATATATGTAGATACACGTTTAAAGCAAGTATCTAGGCTAAACGTTGAAAGACAAACCCCATTAGATTTGATGAGGGATTCAGACTCAATAAGGAGATTCAATATCAGTTTCAAATGCAATTTAAAAAAAAAGAAAACACTGAAAACCACAGATCCATTAAAGGCTCTTTTCTGCTCTACGTTAGATATATGGACGGAGCCTTCTGTCTGTACTCTGCATACATTTCGTCCATATTTCTGCACCGTATCCTGCAAGCTTGTGGATGCGTACCGATACGGAGCAAACGTTGCAATACCACCAGAAATAGTGGGGGCAGTGTCAGGCATTGTAAACAAAAAAGTGCAGTGAATAGCAGGAGCGAGCAAGGCATAGAAAGCCCCGATGGACATCCTGAAATACTGAAAGTGACGTTCGTCGTCAGTTTCTCTCATCTGTAAAAACCAATGCCTGGGAATCTCCATCCACACTCCGGGATATATTTAGTGGTCTCACAGACCACTGCCGTCTAAAACGATGCCTGCGTTTTCGCCTCCTTCTCAATAGACACAGAATCATTATCTCCTCCATTGTTCCCATGTTTGGTGTTGTAATAAACTTATTTTTTCCAAACTTTATTGGAGTAATTTTTTGGAATCTGAACAACACCCTCTAGAGGATTTTTTGCTCAACGTCCATTCCAACGTAAAGGACGCATGAAAGCATGAGGGCAGTGATGTTTAATACGTTGATAACGTACGTCTCTATTCACGCACGAAATTGGAGAATAAATCAGCCTTAACACACTGTCACATACCTCAAGCAGGTAGAAGTATCTGTTGAACTGAGCACTTTTCGTGTCCTCCAGTCCTTTGAGCTGTCTTGTGATGAACATGAAAATGTCCTGGAGACAAGAAAGAAACACACAAAGTCAATGCTACAGACACAGATGTAGTAATTAGCAAAACTAACATGTTATTGAATGCTGATTTGTGTCCATCTAATTAGTAAGTAAACATTTATTTTTGTTTAAGACTCAAACAAGAGCAAAGAGTCATCGAGCCACATAACACTGTCAGAGCAAATATAAAACAAATCCTTCTCCTCAGGCCTTACAAAAAGAAAACATCAGCACATCTGAGGCACAATCCGTGACTTTAACACATGAGACATAAAGCACCCTCCCACACTGTTGTTAGGCATCTAACACAAACTGCTAGTATTTAGAAGCTCTATGAAAACAGGTGAGTGGTGTCAAGTCTCCAGCCAAATGCTGCACACATTTCAACTTCCAAAAAAGTTGGCAAATGAAAATACAAATCAATTAAGTGAGTACTCCAGAGCAGATGCAACAGGGTTACGTAATGACAAAAGTGTTTAATCCTGGTGGAACAGAGTGATGTCATTTTGCAGCATCGTACCTTGAGTTTATCTGGTGAGGTGTAGGGCGCCTCTGGGGCGTAAATCCTGAATATGTCTGCCAGACAGCAGGCCACCAGCAGACGCACGTCCTTGTCTGGGTGTTTGAGGAAGAAGTCTGAGGCCAGATGGAGGGCTAGGTTTAGGTACAGCTCCTTCTCTTCCTCGGAGTCCTGGTCCATGTCCATGAAGGTCTTCACGACCATCTAGAAGAAGGGTTGGGGGGGTGGGATTAGTGGTTAAATAGGTAAGTGAGTCTTCTACTGACTCAAGTGTTTAATCAGTCAAAGACAATGAGATATAAAGTCCATCCATAGGATTCAGTGTGCGACACCATGAAAAGTTAAAAATCAAACTTCAGATAATAGATTTCAGCAATAATTGATAAATAAATTCTGGTGAATTACACCTATACTGACACTTTAAAGCACCCTGTTTGTTGTAAAAAACAAAACAAAACAAACATTGTTATGTGACAATATTATATTGAAAAGCCTAACAATCCCCCCCTTGATCAGTGCAACCACTGAGGAAAAGTATTCACTGACCTTGAGCCTGCGGACCATTTCTTCTTTGGAGATTTTGTCAGAGATCTCCTTAACCCCCGGGGGGTAGGTCACCTTCCCATCTGTGACTCGAGCTTTAGAGTGAGCCATTCTCTTTAGCTCTTCACTGCCTGAGGAAAGACAGAGTGGTGTTTGTAATAAATTAGACAGTTCACAGAAAGAGGGACAAAAATCCTAAAACCTTGAAGAACTGAATCTTGAAAAAAAGGCCCATTGTTAACCAGCCCGTTTGGATCCCAAGGAAAATCTTTTAATATTTCAAAGCTTCCAAAAAAGTCTGCTATTGACTTGTGAAATATTCAACAGAGTAATAGCTTCTAAAAGCTGACTCAGGGATGAAATGACTGCATTCAGGGACCAAGCTGACTTTTCACCGCAAGCTGCTGCCACCATTGTGTTCCACATTTCGTTACCACAACCACTGGCCTGTCAAGGATTACACCCAATTCATGTTTAGGGCATTCACATGACGCGGATGTGCTTTGACTTTCAATTTAGGACACTGCTCATGGCCAGATAGTTTATTATGTGGAATAAGAGTGTTTTATCAAAAAAACATTTTCTTTTTTTGATAATGTTTAAACATGTACTTCCCTGGGGAGAGAGAGAGCCTGATGAGTGTGGACAGAAATGTAGACGTGATACAAAACCTTTTTCTGATCATGAAACAGATTTTTACTGTAGGCTTCAATCCTTTGGTTTATCAGTTAAGTGTATAAAACTACACTTCAGACAGAGTGACGGTTGCCGACTCGTATGAACGGGTCCAGCATGGATTGAAAGCAGTTGCTCCACATTGCATTCATTGCTGTCACTGTGCTGCATTTTTATAAATGATAATGATATGATAATCTTGTCTCGGGTCACATCTCAGGCGCGTCAACTCTCCTTCCTTCTCCCTGTGCGGCCCGTCACAACAGAACGTTACCAGCGGAAACACTGCCAGATCGGCCATGCTGCACTTTACACTGCCATTTGGCAACACCACCTGGGATTTTGACGTAATTTTACCTCCTGCATCTTACCTACGTCAGACGAACCGATGCCTGACTCATACTTCATAAATATACACAAGTTTAAATGCATATTATTTTATACTTTATACTGGAGCCTCATAAATTATCTACAGTATTTAATATAGCAGTCAGTGCATTAATTACAGTACCAAGGTTAAAACTTAAAAGCCAATCATTTTCCAGGAGTAAGCGGGAAGTAAGCTTGTTGAACAGAATTGGATGTTTTGCGATCAATACATTTAAAGACTACAATCTAAAAAAAAAGCCAAATATCACTATTAACCAAAACAAATCGTTCCTCCAGCCTCATGTCTCTATTCACGCCACAATTTACAGGACTGTTGTGACTCAAAATTGATCATGTAGCCACTTATCATCTACCTTTCTTTTGAATACTCACAATGTAGACATTTTACACATGGTGAACAAGATAAGAGAACACTTTATTGTCTGTTTGCACAGAAATGTTTCTTGCATCAAAAGCTCCAACGATAATACAATTACACATGAAGACAAGAGACAAAATCAATAAAGACAAACAACAACGATGAAAAATAAATATAATGGGGGGTCCAGCCCTGCAAGAGTGTTCATAAATAATCTGGGGGTAATATAAACATAAAGTTAACTGAATTAATTAAATAAACTGTCCAACCCTTGACTTGTCTGTTGTGAAAAGAAACACAGTATAAAGCCACTCTACAGCCGTGTTTTTGCCTTCCATTTACCTACACACTACAGCGCTATTACACGAACCACTGGTATGACCCCCAACATGTGGACAGGAGGATATGGGGATCGAGCACCCAACCCTGTGTTCAGTGAACATCTAAGTTGTCTCCCAGTCAAACTAGTTTGAATAATATTATATCAATATTTCAAGAAAGGCTTCAACAAACAGCAATAATTGTCCATTTTCCAATTATTTTCTTGATTAAAAGATCAAATCTTTGGTTTCCAAATGTCAAAAAACTGCAACTATATTAATAATAATTTCTATAAACATTTAATAAAAATATCTCTGAATTAAGTTGGTCAGATTTAATAATTATAATAATAAATAAAAATACAGTTGGCTCTGGGAAACATTTCATAGACTAAATAATTAGTGTTTTATTTCAGTCATCATTGTCCATATTACAAAATCGACCACAAACTCAACATCATCAGTGTTGAAATCACATGATAAGAAATCAATACATTAAAGCCAATGGAAATGACTGTGCTGTACATCTGGAGTCATAAACAGAAACCACGTTGACAAAGCGTCAAACGTTGAGTAACTTATAGGTGATATGTGCTGCAGGTGTTTCCACAGGAGATTGGTTAGCTGACGAGTTAAGCGCCCAAGTCCCCAAAACTGAACGGTTAGTTGGTCTTTGCCGTTCTGATGAAGGTGTCTCACACAGAAAGACTGTTTTGAGCATGTGCCATTTACAAATCAGGGATTTGGACACCTCTTGTCAGGAAAACATGTAGAAAGAATGTGTTCAAATGCATTTATAAAAAACGGAAAATTAAAAACAGCTCTCGAAAAATTCCAACCTCAATCTTTATTGGATGGTATAATTGTTTTACATGGATAATAGCATACAATTACTCTGCATCTCACTTTTCCAGATTGTTAACCTGGGCCCTGTTTCAGAAAGCAGGATTAGTAAAAACTCTTGAGTTTGTTAAAGGGAAATTTCTGTATTTTAACCTGGGCTCTATTTCACCATGTATTTCGTGGACTAACGGCAACCTTTTAAAAAAATGTGTCCAGTATTGAGTGACCCCCAAGAACCGGGCTGCAATGTAATTGAACAGGGCAACTACGTCCTGTCACTATAGTTCTAGAAAAGGTGCTTGTTTTTGCCACTGACAGGCTCAGATTGTTTTTATAAGTGTCTGACTGGTTTTCTCAGGGGGTTGCCTGGAGTCTCCCTCAGAGATAGGGTGAGAAGTTCAGCCATCCGTGAGGAACTCGGAGTAGAGCCGCTGCTCCTTTGCGTTGAAAGGAGCCAGTTGAAGTGGTTCGGTTCATGTAAGGATGCCCCCTGGGCGCCTCCCTAGGGAGGTGTACCAGGCACGTCCAGCTGGAAGGAGGCCTCTGGGAACACCAGGTGGAGTGATTATATCTCCACACTGGCCTGGGAACGCCTCATGATCCCCCAGTTAGAGCTGGTTAATGTGGCCCGGGAAAGGGAAGTTTGGGGTCCCCTGCTAAAGCTGCTGCACCCGCGACCCGACCCCGGATAAGCGGTTGAAGATGAGATGAGATGCTGATGTTATAGTTCTAAAATCTCATTCTGAAATCTCGCAAGAGGACATGTTGCTGGAACTTGTGTGGAACTGGAGTGAGAGGATTGCCTACAGAAAAGAGTTTGTTGGGAAGTGGAGCTTTGTGTTATCTAGAAGATTTTTTAATCAATCAGCTCTGCAGTTTGACAGGGACACTGCTGCCAGCCAAAGAGTAGAAGAAGTCTAACCAAAGCACATTTTCCTGAAGAAAAACGTTGCTGCCGACAGAGCGGAGGTAAGCTTATTCTATTGTTGACCTGCATCAGTATTAGAGATAAACCGATCAGATATCGGATGAATGAGGCTGATCAAGCATTCTGATCCATTTCTTTTATATTAATATCACACACAGCAATACAGTTACAGTGATCTAGTC
This sequence comes from Echiichthys vipera, assembly GCF_963691815.1. Classification (NCBI taxonomy): domain Eukaryota; kingdom Metazoa; phylum Chordata; class Actinopteri; order Perciformes; family Trachinidae; genus Echiichthys; species Echiichthys vipera. The sequence continues at coordinate 13,026,001 of NC_139839.1, read as the reverse complement.
ACTTAAAATCTTCTGTTTATTTTGCATTTTTGTTGTTTTAAGTTGATTGAGTCATTGTCTGTTGGTTTCAGGCAGCTGCTATATTTTATATTACGTTTTACAATATCTGTTTCCATTGCACTTTACATGTACACTTTGTTATTTGTTAATAAATAATATTAAGTACATTTATATCTGTGTTAACTTGTTAACAAGGCTAAATGTTTATGTCAAGCTTGATGCCTTCCCTCACATTAGGGCTGACTTTTACCCAAGTATCATATTCAAAGTTTGTTTGTTTATGAATAATTGAATATATTCAAATATTTATTAATAATAGTTTGACCATTATATATTTTTAGTAAGACCTTATGACACAACTGTTTTTAATTAAAAGTCCAGGCCTATTAAGTGTCATGCATTGTGCGCGATGGTCACTCTTTTCAGTCTTTGGTCACCCACTCCTGACACACATTGTATTTCTCACGCGGAAAAACAATGTATAATATGCTACAGCTCCCAAAAAGTCTCTGGTTCGCTCTCTTTGCTCTCACTATGGAACCAGCAGGAATCAAGAGCTGTCACTGACCAGCCAATCAAAAAAAGAACGGGGGTTACAAAACCGGTAGCAAATCAGAAACAACAAACAAACCAAAAAAAAGCATAGTTAGCCTGGTGTTATTCACGTCATCTAGGAGCTCTGAGCATCTCTTTGAGCACAGAGTAAATCATCTCCTGTTTTAATGTTACACTACAACAAATTTACAACTTGACTGCTGCCCAGATAATTAGGATCAGTTTTTCGATACCGAGTGAAACACCCCCATTCCTGATCGTTACTGACTGACGCTAACGGCACCTACAGGAGCCCAGATGGACAATAATAGCCTTGCTAATGAGCTTGCGATTCACAACTTTACCAGGCGTGGAAAAGCATCTGCATCTGATTTAAAAACGTTTAAAAGCAAACATATTTACTAAAAATAATGTCCATAACAGGTTAGAATATTAAGGGCTGCCTAATATTCATTCATGTATCATTATGTTTTTTAATATTTGAATTATATGTCTTCAACACGTTCGATCACATTGCAGCCCGGTTTGTTGCGGCCATGCTACAGCGCTCGCAATCAATACTAATAAATAAAATTGTTGGCAACAGTCACTTGCACAGAAATGCATGGGAATTTAGGGTCCCTTTAATCCTGAGATGAGGGAAACTCTGGAGTTTCAGTTCCAGAGAGCAACCTGGGTAACCTAACCTAAACTCTGGTAAAGGGCGCACTCACACTGTCCATCCGTACCATGCCCCGTGCTTTAGGGTACTTAATGGAAAACAGTGAATAAGATTTATCGCGTTAACTTATGGACACTTTTCCCACCTTTTACTCAGGCTCTTTTTTTATTTTAACCTGTTGACAAGGTGAATTGTAGTATCTGAGCTCCATTGATCAAGGCTTTTTATGTTCAGGTTCAATGTACTTATTTCAATGAATCTTAGACAATTTACAACCTCCAGGTCTGAGAAATTAAGCCAACACTAAAGTGACAAATGCTGCATCGAGCGGCCACTTGAGGCTGGCTCCAAAATAGAGCAAATCCACATAGAGCCCCACGTTAAAATAAACATTTTTACAGCCTCTTACAAAAATCAGTTTTGGTCTCTATAGCAGGGCTCGACAGTAAAGGGGCCTTAACATGACAAGCTTTTAGCGCTGGGCTCACGTGAGGTTGGGGGCAGACACCCAGTCAACGGCTAAATCAATGTTAGTATCTAGCTGTTAAGTCGTGGCGTAACGCCCTTTCAAAATATAATTTCTGGGTCCAAGCTGGTCCAAGCCACGCAGTAGTGCCGTGGTCCCTGTTGTTTGAACAGATTTGAGTTTTAAAAATACAACTTAATTGTCATTTTACCTCTTTCTTATGGATGAAAAAGGTGTCTGTCGTTAGAGGTGATCGTTTTTGTTCACAACGAAGCGTTTGGACCCAGACATCGTATTTAACAGTCGGATTATAACAGCCGATTCACAAACATGGTGTGACTGCTTAAAAACTACCAAGCATTACGTTTTCTTCCGAGATCGTGATAAGACTTTAATGTAACGTTGAAAAGCTTGGAAAACTCAGACACACAAGTTTTTCCTCCATCTTTCTAACCAGCTTAATGTTACTCTCTGGTCGCCTAGGAAACATAAAAGTCATACTCAAAGTTTCTATCTCATTGGTTGCGCTTTTGAAAGGTCAGCTGCAACTAGGTCAAAGTCAACTGATTTGAACTTTGAGCGCAGCGGCAGAGAGGCAAATCTGAGCTGTGCGAGCCGCTATCTTGGGCGCTACGGCCTCCTCCATCGGAAATTAATGGAACCGCCGGAGCATCGCATTTTTACCGGGTATCATGTGCTGGGGCCTTAACAGTTACCAAGATGCCAGTGGCAAATTTTAAGTTAGCGATGAGCCCTGCTGTAATAGCTAATTTCACTATTCATGACAACTCAACCGGTTCAATCATATTAAGGCTTAAAGTTCTGCATAATTAAGGGCATAGCTACTTTAAGTGGCAGGTGGCTGCCGTTACAAGAAGGTAACGGTAGCTGCTAACTTCCTGTATGATCTGCTACGGTCACAACACCTTGGCAAAATGCATGACATTGTGTCTGTTTGACGTATCCCAAAGGACAGATGGGCAGAAAGTCATGACAAATGAAAATCCAGATATTGGACAGAGTCTAATCCATAGTCCTTTCCCAGATTTCTGTCTTTAGTTCAGAATTACGGTGCAAAAACATCACTCGCCACAAGGTGAATTCTGTCACCCCCTGGTCTGAAATACTACTTTCTTTAACATGTAAAGTATAAGAGTAGTCTGAAGTGTGGTATGCACTGGTATTTGCAGCTTCTGGGCATAATAGTACGTTTTTTCTTCTGTGCTCCACTATCTCATTCCACAAAAACCACCTCTCCCAGGGGGCTCAACAAAACAAGCAACATACTGTTACTAAATGGGTTAAATGAATGGACATGACTTTTCTTCAGTCTCATTTGTGACTTCTCGTGATTTGTGTTGCTTTATCACTGAAGGACAATTGATTATTTTGAAGCAGTCTGGGTAAACATCTTCCGTCTGACAAAAGCCCTTGCTGGGTTTGATATAAGGGCTGCAACCGCAATACTGAGTTTTGATTAACAACAAAACAATTTTCTTCAACTGTACTTGAGCTTTTATAAAAACACACTCGGCAGACAAATGCAAGTAGGGCCAAGCGCAAACACACACACACACACACTGGACACTGGCAGGCGGCCAAATTGTTTGATTCTGACCTTCTTTTCCACCCCACAGCTGCTGCCAAATTTGAGTTCATCTCTCTCTTGCTCTACCACCCAGATACACACAGGGATATGACTGGCAGCCAATCGGAGTAGAGTATTCTTCGACCTGGGGGGGTCTGTCTGGGTATCATCCAACAGGGAATATTTCACTTTGAATAAGAAGCAGCAGTAAACCATCACACACAGGCAACACTGAACCTCTTTAACATGAGTTGCTGCTATCCCCCTCAGTGAAGGTTTTCCATGTGTCTGCTGCTTCTGCTCTCTCCACTTTACCCCTTTAACGCAGCTGCCAGCAGAAACATGAAGACTCAGAGCAGCTCTCCTAACCTAATCTGAACCCTGACAGACCTCTTTTGTTTTAACCCTGTGGGTGATCACAGAGAAGAGAGTGACTGTCAGCAAACAGAGGGAGGACTGGACACCAGCTGGTTATAAGGGTGAACTCAATGACCTCCACATGGGCACTCACACAAACACACAGTGAGGGAAACCGGCTGAATAGGGTTGCACTAGCAAAAAGTTTAGTTTTCCCCAAATTAAACGAAAAAGACATTTTCTGAACGGAGCATGTCTCTAAACCAGATCTAAACCAGTGAGGGCCAGCCAGAAACAACAACAAAGCAGAGAAGGAGGGATTGAAATCAGTCCAAAGGTTATGAGAATGAGACATGGTCGTAGTAAATCTGCAAAGAACACATACGAGATGGCATCTACATAGAGACAACACTGCTAAATCACATGGCACACATTTCCCCTCCTTGAAACAAACTGGAGACTATCATTGTGATTTTTTTGTAGGGCTACTGTAGCTGTTTATGCCTACTGTGCATCGGTTGGCCAATATTATCGGCCAGTATTAGCATTTTTTACATGTATCGGTATCGGCTGATGCGGGCTTCTGTGTTCGGCGATAGTTTTTTACAGCATTATTCACAGACAGGCGTCCACAGGCAGCGCCGTGTTGCTGGAGACGCTGCAGGTCACTTGCAGACTGTGCAGAGCCCCTCCCCCACTAGTAGAGTGCTGAAAGTCTGCTCTTCAAGACAACTCTTAGTTTTAAACTTTCAAAGCATCTTTGAACTGTTTAATTTAGCTGAAATAGCGCCCTACACTTTGAAAGTGGAAACACGAATGCAAAATGCATGCTTTGTATGTGTTTTGCTTGAAACTATAGCTAAGCTAGTTTGTCCAAATGTAAACACGAATACCGAATGCCTTGTCTATAAAACTGCTGCCATTATGTCTCTATGTATTTATACTGTAGCTGTTACAAACACTGGTCATAGGATTAAGTAATGCCAACTTTGTTCTGTGGTTCCGTGCAGTGTTGTAGGAGTTTTATTTGGCGACCATCTGGCTGGAGGTTTGGAAGTGTGTTTATTTTTCTCTCCCTCTCTCCTTACTCTGAGCAGGGCGGAGTTCCCTTGCCATCACAGTGATATCATAGAGCAACCTGAGCGCAAGCCCTGCTCAAGAAGAGCTTTAAAGATGAGACATATGTTTTATGCGTAGTTGAATATTAATTTGTGTTAACATTTACCATGTAGCAGTTAAGATAAGTGCACCATGGTGGCCTATCTAGAGTATGCTTTAGAGCCCTAAGCAAACGTTAGCGTTAGCAATCTAGTTCAATGGTTGCTACGTTTTTCAGAAGCGTGTGTATGTGCATCTCACTCACTGGGGGACACGCATCGCAGCATATATGAGGGTGCTGCACTGACTGAAGGAGAGCTTTTAAAACTTTGATAAATCAGGGTTTCCCGCAGCACTAATTTCACTGTAACAACACAACGACAGGTCCAAGTGTCTTAGAAATGGATAAACACGTCTATTCCCTATACATTTTTCACCATAGACTCCTGTTATTGTATTATTCAAATGCTTTTATTGTGAAGCAGCAAAATCAGGAAATGGGCTTCACCTGCAGTCACTTGACATGTAAACTAAAACAGCCGGCAAAGCTGAACACATTAATATATATATATATTTTTTAAGATTCTTTTTTGGTGTTTTCATGCCTTTAATTGATAGTGAAAGGAAACAGGGGTGAGAGAGGGGGTGAGATGCAGCAAAGGGCCACAGGTGGGAATCGAACCCGGGCCGCTGCTTTGAGGACTTTAGCCTTAACCCTTTACTTGTTCTAACTCACCTGTTGTTAATATTTCTCCGTATCGGCCAAAAAAACGGCATCGGCCCTGAAAAATACATATCGGTCGATCCCTAGATGATAGCAACCGTTTATTCACTCAAAGTAGCCTATATGGTGAATAATAAATAATAAGCCTGGTTAATGCTCCACAACTTGGAGTTTTATATAATGTTATGTGTGAATGCCTTCGACTGATAAACATACCAAAAAAAATACAAGCAGTTAGCATTAGTTTGCTTTAAACTCACTCTATATTTCTGTTATTGATTAGTCAGACGGGCTACAGTGGCTAGTCTATCCAATGCCATGTTAGCCAAGGCAAGCTCTATTATTGACTTTGGGTACGTTGACAAGGCATGGATATATAATAATATTTTACTGTTTGTCACTGATAGTGACCATTTCAAGCTGCACAAAAGTTTTGTGCCGGTGGAACACAAGCAGCATACAACTCATGCGATCGGTACATGCCACTGTAATGAGCGATAAGCCGTCAGGGGACTGGTTTATTCCACTGTACTAGCATACCTCTCCAGGGATCGGCTTTTGCCACTATGCCATAGTGGCATACCATAAGCTACTTTTGCTGAAGCCCGCATTAGATCTAGAAAGGGGACAAACTAATGACCAAACAACTAAATTTAGCCTAACTCCAGTCAGAACTGCTACAAAGCTGTTCCTGGTAAAACATTGACCCATGTGGGTTTTTCACTGACTGTCCTATCAGATTTACAAAACATGCCCCAGTGTCCAATATTTTATAAATAACTCCTCCTGTCTTTGGGGTTTTCTACAACTGTGACTTGCTCACACAGCCCTTTATTGTTTGCTATTTTTATATCTGTGCGCACGAGACCAGGTGTGCCGTTTTCAACCATGCCGAAATCTGGTAACGTTAAATGTATCAACTACGGAGCTCATTAACCAATAACTTAAATAATTCACGTGACGAGATGATGTCTTTGCAATAAAAGAAAGAGAGTCATGCTGAAATAAAATTAAGCATTGGAACAGCCACCGTATTAAGTGAATTAAGATATTATAAATTAGTTTGTTTCATCTAATTATTTTATTTCATTCCAAAATATAAAGCCTCAAATTAAACAAAAGTAACAATCAAGTTAGCAACAAAAGATCTTACGTTGACTGAAAAGGTGTAGGGCTTATTATGCCTAACCTTCTTACATTTAGAGTATTGCATATTTTAACTCAAGGCACTCAGTCAAAAGAAAAATAGTCACAAACAAACAAAAAACATTGAAAATACATAAATAAATATTAAATGCGACAGGAGATGCACCGATCCGATATCGGCTCCGACGTTAACTAATTAGCTGGATCGGAAATGGGATGAATGAAGCCGATTCTGACCGAGTCATTTCTTTTTTATTAATATCATACACAGCAATAAAGTTACAGCAATCTAGTCACTTCAATTCTATGTTCGCAACACTGGTTAGGGTTTTATATTACATTTTAAAATACCTGTTAGCAGTAAACTTTACATGGAAGTGTTATTTATTTTTGCTGCTAATTTACACTTTGTTATTTATTAATAGCAAAGTACATTTATATCTGTGTTAATTTGTTACCTGTTTTAAACAAGGCTAAATATTTACGTCAAGCCTGATGCCTCCACTAACATGGCACGGTTCATTCATTCAACAGGAGATTTGGATCAGTATTGGATCGGAAAAAAATGGATCGGTGCATCTCTAGCCACAGGTTTGCTTCTTTGCTGTATTCCCTGTTCTTTACCATATATTTCTATTTTTTTTTGAACTTGTGAATTGAGTCACACCATTTTAGTTCCTCCTCAAGATTATTCCATAAATTCACACCTTATACTGCCACACATCTATTTTTTTGTATTAGATCTTTTTTTAAATTCCCGTTTCCTCTGAGTTACTTAGGTCTCCCTCTAGATTCAAACTGGTCCTGTAGTTATTCTGGGAGTAAATGATGATACGCTTTAAATATGACTTTTGCTTGATATTACTATTCTGAATTGATGTGAATTAAACATAAGATAGTTAACATTTACGGATAAAGAAAGAACCATGTTATGAACAGGTGCTTATAGCAGGGTTCCTACACCTTTTCCAAAGTCAAATTCAAGCACTTCAAGGTGCATTTTCATGCTTTTCCAGCACCTTACAGCTGTGCTTAACTACATCTTTGTATACAGTACACAGTTTCTTCAGTGTAATTATTATTGCGCACATTACATTAGATGTTAATGTCCAATGAACAACCAACCAAACCAACTCGACAGAAATATAGCCCAGAAATGTCAGAAAAAGCTGTTATCATTCTCAATATTTTTCTCTGTGTTATATCATATATTATAATCATACATTTCAGGCAACTTTATTCAAAAATCCAAGCACTTTTCAAACACCACACTAAATTTCAAGTATTTTCAAGGATTTCCAGCACCCGTACAAACCCTGTTATTGTTATGGTACAGGAGCATGTCAAGGCCAGGGACTATAGTGGAGCCAGACTGCCTTGTTTCCGTAGTGTTGACCGAGGCTAATCTAGTTAGCTCCCGTTAGCTCGCGTCGCCGAGCTAACGTTAGCAGCAGCAATCTCAGTGACAGTAACGCTGCACCGAACAAAACATCCCGGCTAACTACCGTTATATCGTTGTAAATATTGCCACCTCAATCATACAGCACAAGTCGAGGCATTGTTTGCTCACGCCGCTAGGACACTGAGCCTAATAGTATTTCACTAGCTAACCATTTTAGCGCCGCAGGACCAGGTCACACTAGCGCTGTGAGTCGGGACACGGCATCCGAGGACAGGGGCGAGCAAGGCGGGCTGCGCCTCCGCCTTTTCAGCGCTGGAAACATTGGCTACTCCGCGGATACATCCCGGGGTTATTACTACTTGTTATTCGCAGCATCAGCGCCTGAAAATATTCCCACGTTTCAATTAGAAAAACATTCGCTTATTTGTTGCATTTTCTTACCTGTTAACGGTGAATTGTGATCAATCGTGTCCTCCTTCTGCAGCTCTCTTCCCCCTCCTAGCTCCAAAATGGCGCCAATATGTGTAGATTCAGTGCCCGTGGGTAGAAAGCATCCATGGGTGTGTAGCGCCACCTATAGAGCACAGGGTGTATGTAGGCCTTCACGTTGTGCCCGTTTTTACCAGCTCACTTTAAATGTGAAGGATTACAATTTCATATTTTAAGATTAGTGAATATCCAAATACATATTTTACTTATTGGACAGCAGCTACAGCGTATCAGACAGTGTTTTATGTGATTATTTTTGTTATAATAATTAGTTTATTTGATATAGAACCTTTTACAGACAGTCACAGTGTTTCACATGATACAATTGTTGAGATAAGACCCAAACAGTAAAACGAGCATGTAAAAAATAAATACCAATGGAAACAAAATGAAATAAATTAAACACACAATTACAAACACGAGACAAAAACCAGTTCAAACAAGTGAGTTTTTGTATTTTACTGTCACGTAACCTTTTTATTTGTATTTTTTTTTCAGTATTTAGCTATTTTAAACTGTTAACTGTTTTTATTGTGTACATAGGCTATTATTATTACTATTATTATTATATTTTGTATTTTGCATGTTATTGATACTTTTGTTATTTGCAATATCCTCTTTTGTTGCCTTAACACTGTAAATTTCACTACTGTGGGACTAATAAAGGAATATCTTATCTTATCTTACCCAGAAAGATAATATTAACATGAAAAAAACCCTACAGAGAATGGACATTTTGTTATAGAGAGAGAATAGGCCGCGATAGTTTGTTGTTTCATAGCACGTAAAGTTGGTTGTAACTTATTACCAGTTTGATATCTTAAACATACAGAATAGTCTCATAAAATATTAGTTGCTATTATTCAGCGATGCAGTCTGATCGTTGTAGTTCCAACTAACTAAACTTTGTTATTCATGTGAAAATATACAACAGTTTCAAGTAAAACAGACAGAGAAATAAGGACATAATGTACAGAGGACATACTAAACAAGAACATCTCGCATCCCAAAGCGCTATTCGCTCAAAACCTCAGTATTCCGACAGCACCTGAACGCACCAACAGACTGTGCTTTTCTTTTTCTATGAAAGTGATTTCATAAATGAGACAGGGTCGCAATAAACATCTCATTAGGGTGACATTCATGTTTTTTTCCGAGTTAACTATATTTGCGATCCATTTAGCTGCATCTCAACGTTGCTATTCAAATTCTAAAGGTTTCCCTCCTTCTTAAAGGCTATCTTATCTAGTCAGTGCGCCTGCCTCTATTCATGCAGCCTGTTCACAGATGCAGCTATAGAGGCTTTCATTTCCCCTCTTTTCCTTGTCCTGCAAACCTATTCATTCATCATATGACACTCTTCCATGTGAGAACATCTGCTCCTCTTGTAGACCTGCAATAGAAGCCACCTCAAAGGTCTTTCTGGTTTGCAGAACATCAAGCAGCTGCTTGCTTTGTCTGTTTCGGCCACTATGAGCTATAGGGGGAGCTCTAATATAATTTTTCAGATTTGCAAACCTCATGTAGGCTACTACATTCAATTAGAAATACATTCAAAGTAAATCCGAGGTGTGGAAGATTATTTTTGAAGACATACATTGTTAAGACACACTGGCTCAGTTTTCAGCAGTGAACTTTTACTGTTGAACGAGAGCAATAAGAGTGGATTTAATATACTTTCAGGCTGAACCAGCGGACACTGCATTTAAATAACACAGACTTTAATTATGGAGATTGATAAATAAATACATTAATATATACATATAAATACATGAATAAATAAAAAAGCAGTTATATAAAGGAATAAATAAATGTATAAAGAAATAAGCGGTTGAAGATGAATGAATGAATAAATGTTTTGCATTTTTGTTCACCTATATTTATTTACTTCTGTATTTCCGTGTCCATTTGTTAATGAGGTAGGAGATCCCATTTATTTATTTATTTCAGCATTTATTCATGTATTTATTTATTTATGTATGTATGCATTTATTTCTGCATGTATTTATTTATTGTGACTTAAGTCAGGTTTAGTCCTCCATACTTAACCATAAACATATGAATAAAATCATTTGGATTAATGAACCACAGAATTCAGATATGAGCTCGTTTGTCTCTGTGGTTGTCAGTAGAGACAATAGGCATAATAACATAATTAAACCTAGCTGAAGCGTCCTGAATAAGTCTGTATATGGCAGCTCAATTAGAGGATGCACGGCCCTGTTGTCAATCAGCCAATTAGTGCTGCAACAAGGCAGCTCTTTAAATTCTATCGGGAAGAACTTGGACTGGTTTCATGGCTCCAGGATGGAGGGATTCCTGTCCACGTTGCCGCCGTACGTCTGCGTCCCCCCGCCTCAGGGCGACAGCTGGGGGAAGATAGAGGGCCGCATCATGGTCCCCCAGGGCCTCAACTACCTGGAGCTCTGCAAGGCCATCCTGTCCCAGCTCCACCCCAGTTTACCCCCTGCGCTCAGGAAAGCGGACACCAGAGAGTGCGGCGTGCAAGTAAACGCCAAAGTGGATAAAATCGTGCAGTGCTCGCTGGGTCCCAAAACGCTGTTCTGTTTGGAGATCGACCCCCCGGTGTCCTCGAAGTCCCCCGAGAGCCCGGAGCTGCTCAAGCCGGAGGGGAAGGCGCCGTACAGCACGCCGCCGCTGAGCAACCTGCGCTTCCTCAGGCCCGTTTCCATCTACTCTCCGGTGTTCGACCGCAGGATCTTCATCAAGAAACTCTCATGCGATGACGATGGAGGCGAAGAAGCGGAACAAGCAGAGTCTGACAAGGACGACAAGTCGGACCACAGTGGCAAGGACGCGCTGAAGGACTTCAAGACTACTTTCAACAGGTCTTCAAAGGGATCCAGTTTTCAGGTGGGTTTCTGTTCGGAAACCCTGAGGAGAGCGGGGACACAATTAAGACCCAAGGCCCCTATTAAGTCCCCAACTCTCTCTGTGCCCTTTAGTTATTCTGCACTGAGGCCTAGAAATGCCGCGTGGTAATTTAATTAAAAAAAAACATGAAATTAAATAATAAGTCTTAAAATTAGATTTGATACTTCTTCAGGACATTCAGGGCGTCAAGATCAGGTAATAAATACCCACCTTAAGGCCGTTATGTTGCTTGCTTCTGTGCTTTAGTGGTGCATGTTTCCAAAGTCATTTTCAATTTAATAAACACAAGGTAAGATTTTTTTTAAAGCACATTTTAACAACAATTGAGGGGTTTTAAATAAGACATAAAAATGCATTATGACAAGAATATAAAATAGGAGAGGCTGAAATAAATTGGAGCAATTGATGGATGGACTTCAAAAAAGGCAGTAAATGGTAAGCATAGCCCTGAAGAGGCCCCCTTTCCCCAAGTGCTGATCTTTGTTCTGACTAAGGTTTGGGGCATTCATTCAGTAACCCACATTGATAGACTTGTCGTCAGTGTCCGTGCAAGAATGCTCATCTTTCAACATTTTAATTTGTCTTTTAATATAGTTCCTGGAGCAGAGGTATGGCTTTTTTCACTGCAAAAAGTGCAACATCCGGTGGGAGAGTGCTTATGTGTGGTGCATCTCTGGAACCAGTAAGGTAATCTTGTTTGTCGTTTACAGCAATCTATGATCTAGCTTGCACTGATTTATGTTCATCAACATCTGCAGTCATAACAATTTATTTTTCTCTAATTTTGTCAGGTGTACTACAAGCAGCTCTGCCGGAAGTGTCAGGTGGGCTTTAACCCCTACAGAGTGGAGTCCATCATCTGCAAGGTACATTTACATGTGAATGGGACTCCAGTCTGTAAGGTTTTTTCAGTTTCTTAAAACTCCCTTCAACTGGGCTCAGAAGCATCTGCTTTGCTCTTCCAGCGTTCACCTGACTGTCTTCTCCCCTCTGTCTCAGGGCTGCTCTCAGACTCGCTGCAACTGTGAGAAGAAGCAGAGGCACATTAACATGAAGAGGCCTCACCGCCAGGATCTGTGTTGTCGCTGCAAAGGAATGAAGTTGTCCTGTGACACCACCTACAGCTTCAAATACATCGTCTGAGTAGCCGTCTTAGTACACGTCACAAAAGGAAGTTGCCTCCATTAATAGACTTGGAGTGATTCATATATTCTCCTACCAGCGAGTAGATGGATCTCTGCCATGGTTTGTTTTTTTGAAGTAACTTCTCTAAAAGGCTATATTTTGTTTCCCTTCGTCATTCCTGGAGCTTAATTTAAACATGAAAACATTTTTTTGTAAAGAACAGATAAAGTTTATGAAATAAACATACTGCATGTCAAAAGTTGAGAAATTCTTGTCCTTGATCGTTATAACTTAGTAATTTAAAACACAATCTCAGTTTGGTTTGACTCATGCTGCTTGAATGCAGACAATTTTCAGCAGAACATCCTTATCAAATAACAAATACTACATTTTTTTTTTACCAAGAAACTATTCAGTACTGTAGTGACAATAAAAGTGTAGTCAGTGCTTTTACTTGTTAAACGGATAACTTGCAACAAATTAAGTCTTCAATCTCTATAGAGTATTAAAATCATTCATTTTAATGTGTGTAAAGTGTTTTAAGTGAAATACACACAATCATTTTGATATGTCTTTTACTTTGACACTGACTTGTACAGAGCATCAACTCAAAATCTTCACAAAGGCTGTAAAAGTATTTACAAGGTGGAAAAAAAACAACTACAGTCTTCATCTAAAAAGCTTTAAAAATGTGCAATTTCTTGTTTGGCATGCACACACACACACGCAAAAGAAAAAAAACATACCCGCATGAGCTTAAAGCTCCCTTTTGTACCTCATACAAACATCTTTCAGATAAAATGATTTTTGTCAATAAATATTTCAAACACTCCATAAAGTACACAGAATATGCATGCATGGCAGTTTGATTTGACAGAACAAACTATAAAATCTAAGTCAAATGAGTTGATTTATAACTGATCAGATATAAATAGGAAAAAGATATTTGTACAGCAAATAGAAGAGAAACAAGGGCGTCACAAAAAAGGGCTGACGACAGGAAGTTTTGGACTTCAGTAGTAGCACAGATTTTGTTTTGAACGTCGACTATGAGTGCTGAATGTCAGCATTTCCCTTACGTGTAAGGTAACTACGCACCACACACAAACATATGCTACAACGGTCGTGTGCCCATAACTATTGATAGTATACAGACCAAAAGACAAAATAGTTCTGTGTGTACATGCACCATCCTCTTGGTATTTGCACACATAAGGTATACAAGTTACAGTGTTGGGACAGTGAGAAAAATACAGTATGTACACTCACTAATGATGCTACAACTTGCCACAGAGGAGTGCACAGATAATAGCATGATTAGTCTACCAATGTTTACAACAGTAGTCAGGAGACAAGCTGGTTTCACTGATACAGAATATAAACAGAGCAAGGACAGCATGAGGAATTACGCTTGAATATTCTGCATCCGCTCTTTGTCAAATCAGTCTTTCAGTCAGTCTGGAGAGGTCAGACTTCATTAGGGACACTAGTACAGTAGAAAGCATTCAACTGGGTCATGCATTGCACAATTTCTCAAAACAGTAGACACAGCCGGAGAGAAAAGTTGATCCAGTGTTTGGGGCTTTTCCTTCTCCGTCAAAGTGACAGCCTTTTCTCTAACAGTGACAAAAACAAACAGTAACCTCCTTTCAATAACGTCTTTTTAAAAACGAATCCATTTAGTGCAATAGCAAAAACTCTACCAGTGATTTTATGTAGTGCCACAGGTAGTTTCCTCACTGTCTCTGGGGGTGCTACCAGCGAACTAGGTCCTTCCTGAAGGAGGCAGCAAAAGTCAATCAAGTTCAATCAGGTCTTGAGATCCTTGCGGAAAGCAAGTTCGAAATCCAAGCTAAGTGCCTTCACGGGTCTTCCGGTGCAGAATATATTTAGTGCTAAGTGATGACCATCAAGCAGGACTTAAACTGGGAGCACGTCAATTTTACAACATTAAGCCATAAAGCGAATAGAGAATCACATAAGGTCGTCTTCATCAGCAGGCAGCAGTCTGTAGTATCTAGTGAGTTGATACATCCCATTACGTCTGGTACATGATCGATGTTCTTAAAGTGTAAAATCTGCAAGTATCTCTGGGATGTAATCTTCTCATTTTCAGATAGATCTGAGGGTTGCTCAGGAATAGTTATTTTCAGGCATTTGGATTCATAGTCTCTTTAGGTCCTCTGGTTGTCGTCTCAGGTCTGGACGTCTGACGGTTCTGCATTCAGGAGCCCCCCTACTTTTAATAGGGGCAGGGCGGAGTGCCCCACCTTCCCAAGGTAGCGAGATAAGGGCGTGGCAGCTCTGCCGAGTGAGCAACAACAACCCCATGCTGCAGCCTCACCTGGGCCGGCGGGACAGGGAGGGGGAGGCAGGGGAGGGAGAAGGGATGAAGACGGGGAAGGGCCATGAGTCAACACTGCGTCATCATGGCCCCGGTGTGCGATTGGGAAGGGGGTAGAGTGTTTGTACGGAGAGCGGGGTAAATGGGGGAGATGTGAACCCCGAGGGTAAACGGGAGACGCGTTTGTGTCATAGTGTGTGAGCAAGGTGGGTTCGGAGGCTACAGTTAGGAGCATGTTAGATGTACGTGATGATTTAAGGTGTTTGTTGCTGTTGCTATGTAACAGTGATGAACTGTGTGATGAATGTCCTCTGAAAGGATTATAAAGGTTAGTGTTCTCAGCCAGACAACTCCTCTGTGGCTCTTGTGTGTGCGGCAGTTTAAAGTCTGGTTGGCTTAGTCTGTGTGAGTAGCTATGTGATAAAAACAGGTCGGGGGGTTTGGGGAAATCAAATAAAGAGGCATCAGAGTCGACGGTGGATGTGGATGAGGAGAGCAGAGAAAGGTTTGGATCATGGTCTAAATATGGTGTTGGACGGGGCGGTGGGCAGGTATCTGTCTGGAGCTGTGCAGTCGAGGCAGCAGATACACCGGAGGGGGCAGGGGCCAGGTATGGGGGTGCTGGGCCTCCTCTATAAGAGCAGGCTGAGACGAGAAGGGATGTGGAGATGGTTTTGGAAGGGTCAACGGTTGCAGCGATGGGGGAGGTAAGGGCGGGGAAGGAGGGGACGGGAGGCTCCTTAGCTCCTGTCAGAGACTGGTCCCGGACGCGCTGGAGTCGGGGAGGTAGGTTGTAACAACCCGGTAACCCTGGGCGCGGCGGATCATGTCGCGGATCTCCCCGTTGAGCTCCAGCAGCTTGGAGCAGATCAGGCTGAGGTCCTGGCGAGAGCCAACCAGGGCGATGGTTCCAGTCTGGCCCAGCGTCTGGTGGCGAAAGTAGACGTTGAGCAGTGTCTGGACCTCACTCTCTGAGCTGCCACCAAACACGCTGTTGGGCCACTGGCTCCTGAAAACAAGATTAGAGGTGAGATTGGTCCTTGTGACATATAAAGAAAGCAGGGTGCCTTGTGTGCATGTGAATTAAATAGTGTATGCTGTGTGTGCACGTACGGCTGGGAAATCAAAAAGCAGGTGGTGAAGTCATGTTGACATATGTTAGGTAAGAATTCTACATTGTTTTTTTGATTTTCAAATAACAGCAGTCAGTGTTGCATCTATATTAGAGATGTCATGATATAAGATTTTGATATCACGATTATTATTATTTTTTGGGGGGGGTTTCCACATGTACTCATAGAACTAGAGTTAAATCCAGGTAAATAGAACATATCCCCGATAGATTAAGAAATTACAACAACACGTTGTTAACAACTTCAGCCCAGTTTAAACTGCTTTAGTCCAGTTTAGTAACGTTACATTCTCAGTTAATCCCGACATCCCAATCTATATAGAGCAATTATTTATTTTCAGAAAAACCTCTAACACACATTTAACATTTGCCTGCAGATGCACTTCAAGAGTACACTGAAAACACTTCAAGAGTACTGGTTTCAAAACAGTTTACACAATTTCTAACGGATGCTTGAGACTCCAAGTAATTGTGGTACTGGGACATAGACATATACATACTTAAAGATATTAAATATAAGCACAAACTACTGGATGTTGATGTCACCTGGAAACAATAGGAGTTATGAAAGAACTGTTCCTCACCTGCACTCCTGAATGTAGCGTACAGCTTTGGTGAACTCGTGGTTCTTAAGGCACTCCAGTATGGCCTGCACAGCTGCCTCCGAGGTAGGGAAGCAGGGCACAACCATGGCTGCCACCTGGGTGGCGTGAGCGTGAGTGTGGGCCAAGTGTTTGTGTTCTAGGTCGCTGGCTACAGCCGCTTCTGCTGCCTGCAGGCTGGTCTTCAGATCAGTCAGCTCTCGAGACATGTTCAACAGCTACGAAGTGGGAGAGGAACATAATGTATTGAATGTGTGTGTGTTTATGTGTATGTGTGTGTGTGTGTGTGTGTGTGTGTGTGTGTGTGTGTGTGTGTGTGTGTGTGTGTGTGTGTGTGTGTGTGTGTGTGTGTAAGAGAGAGCTTTCAAGTCATCACAGCTCTGTCTCCTCAGTGAAGGGCAGGCATGCAGTGTGTAGTATGTTGATCATGCCACTAATGTGAGTTAATTGAGTTTAGCCGGTCCTTGTGTCAGCTGGTGTGGCATGCTGTTTTGTTTACAGCCAGTGACCTTTTTTGTTCATTTTGATTCAACTGTTCTCTTTAGTGCCCCATGTTGCTGTAAGCTGACATCCTGTCTGCAATATTAAGTGCCTTGAACAGTGTATTAGACATAGATGTACACGATGTCTTCATGAGCTATGGTTTGGCTCACCTCAGGCACAGAGCTGATGGCGTGAACTTGACCAATGAGTGAGCAGTAGGACTGGAAGAGTAGGAGAAGCTGGAAATGCAGCTTGTAGAGCCTCTGACAAAGCTCCAGTTGCTAGAAGACATTAAAGAAGAAACAGGATCAGATTCATCAGTAGCACAAAACACACAGACACACGAACACAGTCACACACTACATATATACACACCCATGCAAAGGAATAAAAATACACAGTAACACGACTAGCTGATTGCCTTGAACAAAGTAAATTAAGCAGTTTATTTAAGAGGCAGTGAAGTGAAGAAACTTGTAAGAGAACTTACTGCAAGCGACTCCATTTGCTACACAGCGAGAGAGCATGTTAGGGCGTCAGAGTGAGGTGAGAGGAAGACAAAGCATCAATCAAACACATGCACAGCACAGTATAAACCATGACTATTCACAGTCTATCTACTACAAATTAGTCAACTGTGTATAAAGCGCAGCGGCTTTAAGTTTCATTTAGTGCTTGGTGGCTGAGGGGGAAAAAAGTCATGAGGAGAAACTAGATCACATAGAGCAAAACATGCAAAAAGAGCAACATTTCACTGTGACAACACCACAGAGGAGCAAAGAGGCAAAGAGAAACAGAAATACAAAACATGGATGCAGATGTGACTCATATGTTGGGTGTGCTTGCCTCTAGATATCTGTCTATATCTATCTATATTGCAGATAAATAACTTGTAAACAAATTGCCTGTACCTTCTCCTCTGAGTCTCCGGGCTGGCAGGAAACCACGCTGTCACCGGGGCATCTGGGAAACGTGTCCTTACAGTTCCTAAGCCACTGAATGAAAAAACGTAAAGGTGACAAGAGTGGGGAGAAGAGGATGGAAAAGAGGAGGGATGGTGAATATTTTGTTAGTTCATCACACGTTTAAAATGTGTGAAAAAAAAACAGATTTATCAATAACATCTAAAGGTTCAGTTACCGATACAGCAGCGTCCTCTCTGGTGTTGTAGGTGTCCAGGTACTCCTGCAGCTCAAGTGCACTGAATTTCATCTTTTCAAGGAGACCATAGGACATGATCTGGAAAGAAAAAATTAAAAAAGCATTAGACTTGCCTGACTAATTCAACACAAATCCCATTTCCAACTGTTTGCACACTGCCACGCGCAAATCCAACCAACATGCAGTAATCAACAGCAGTTATGTTTGACCTCAATGCTCACCGTGTCGGCATCAATGTAGATTGTGGGACAATCTGAGCATGTGGTTAGCATCTGTGAGGACCTGAGGAACTTTGATCCGATGCCTCTTAAACCCTCTCCAAGGTAAGTAGCAACATCAGTTGTCAGGAAGCAAAATTTACCCTGGATGTTCTGGGGGAGAGAAAGAAAGTTTGAGGAATTTTACTTTTGCACACACATGCATGTAAATATGAGAGGATATGAGAGTTGAGAAACAGGGACCAAAATATACATACACAGTAGGATGAATTTGGAATGATTTCAACTAACCCTTCCTGTGATTTACCTTGAAGAGAGACGAGAAGACTTGAAAAGTGTGGACGGCACAGGAGCCATCGGAGTCAATCACAAGCTGGTTGATGTGACAACGCCATGCCTCCTCGGCATCGTCACACACTGTGGGTTGGAAGGCTGCCAAGATGGCGGAGAAAAATGGAGAGGGGGGAGGAGGAAAACCGAGGTCTTCCAAGTCATCTACATCATCACGCAAGCTGTTGCCATGGAAATGGGAAATGGGAAATGGGGGTACAAAGAAAAAAAGGTTTTGATACCTTCCCCCCGAAAAGGTTTTATATCAAAATCAAGTGCCCAGCTACCTCATGGGATTATTGGAGTTGGATAATGTGATTGCCTCCGTTCAAGCAGTATTTGGCTAAAAGATGATTAAAGCTAGCCTAATGTATGGCTTACAGGGGCCACTGGAAGGGCGAGGATTAATAGCAATAATCGAAAAGGATTAAATATTAGAGAAAAGGTCTGGAAAATCAGGACAACAAATGCAAAACAAAAACTGCAACAGCAAAGAAAAACAAAAGTCACACACTAAATCTAACTAGCAGGTATACAGTATAAACACATACAGCATGTACGGGTTGAGACAGACTGTTAAGTTGCATGCAACCTAATATTACCAATGTATGTAGCAGTGTTTTTATTTACTGATTTAGTAACTTACACATTGTTTAATTTCCATGAAGCATTATCATTATTGTAACTAAGGGTTTGCATATGTGAGAATGCAAATGAAAATTAGATGTTTCAGAAAACTATTTACAGCACACTTCATTGTGAATGACAGCTTATAATAAATGACCTGATTGTCCCAGTGCTGCATGCACAAGCCTTCTGGTTGTGACAGATTAAAATAAGTGCTTAGACTGCACCTTAACGGAGGTTTAGTCCCATTGTCAGTCAATCTGCCGGTTGATAAAAAAAAAAATCCAGAGAAACAACACTCCATATTGTTTCCTGTCTGTCACATTCACCTGGGCAGACAGTTGGGGTCTAGAAAGTCCAGCGGGGGTTGGCAGTAGTCTGCGTTGAGGTTGTGGTCCAGATTGGGCAGATGATCCAGAGGTTGCCCCGGCAACTCGAGGGTGAAGCTCTCGCCGCAGTCTGAGCCGTGAGGGAGCTCGTTGGTGCTCAGCGAAAGTTCGTCGTCCTGGGCCTGTGTGTCCTCGTCCTCACCACACACCCTCCCCTGAGGAGACAAAGATATTACATTTTCCTGAGGATAACAAATGCATCTATACAAATACACAAGTATGTATATTTGTATGCATGTGTATAATTCCTCACGTGTAAGCCACTGTGATCATAATAGAGTGCTCCCTGTCCTGGTGTGGTAGCATTGAGGGATTGTAGGTCAGCGGATGTGTCGTAAGAAGTAGATAGAGAATCAGTGTGATTGGTTTCCTCTGATGGAGAAGGGTTAGTCTGGAACAGGAAGGCAAACCAGGGACATCTATAATTTCGATCGCCGTATTCTTTTCAAATTGGGTCATTGCAATAACAGACAAAGTTTTTCAGGCTTCAGAGGATGTTAATGTTGCATTGATCCGACAGTTAAAGCTACGCACAAGCTGAGAGTGAGAGAGGCTCTGGCTAGTTGAAGACTCCTCTTCCTCTGAGGACTCGTCTGAATCGTGGGGGTCCTCGTGACCCAGACTGGGGGTGCTGCCTGAGTGCTGGCTCTCCTCCAACATGTCGCCCAGCTCGGTGCTGTCCAGAGAGCGCCGACGCACGCCCCAATTAAAGTTATCGACGGTCTCGCCCTAGATAAAACACACACATTGGAAGACAAGGGCAGAGGCGAAGGTAGCAGTGAATTTCACTGCTGTGAGAAGAACACCTTTATGTTAACCTTAAGATAGTGAATAGTTTAAGAGCGTCTGATGACAAGCACAAGATGCAAAATGTTATTCATGGCATGAAAATATGCTGGAAAGGCTGTTTGCATTCGATTTGATAATCTTTCCCCCATAGGATATCATTTATTTATCTTATTTATTAAGGTCAGAAAATGTAGTTCTGCAACCAAGCTGAGAGCTAAATGAAACACAAACATCCTTTGTTTCTTCAGTAGGAAACAAAGGAGCCAGCAACACCACAGCGCTGATAAAAGCGAATGTAAGTGCTCAGTGTGAGAGACCTTACCTGGAGCTCCTAGGCAGCGAGGGGAAGAGAGAGAGACACAGAGTTAGACAGAGAGAGAGACAAGGAGGAGGGACAGAGAAATACATATCAAATATATTGATGTTAAAGAAAGACAGAAGGATAAAATGAAACATGCGTTAAAGGTAAAAGGGAAGAAAAAGGGACAGATATTCACGATGTAAAGTTTAAATCAAGTGACATTTGTGCTAAATTTGACCGTGGGTAAAATACAGTTAAATATGAATCTCACCTCTCCGTCCTCCAGCTCCACGTCCAGGAAGTCAAAGTCTCGGAAAACCCTGAACTGTTGCTCGCTGGCGGTGTCGTCTAGTGTGTCCTCTCTGGTTCCGCCCTCCTCTGATGACACGCCACTCTCCCGCACCTCCATCATGTCCAAGTCGCCACACGATGAAAAGATCACCTGGCGACACAGACACAGACACAGACACAGACAGCTGGTGAAGTTTACATAAAAACGACAACTTCCTTATGAACCATAGAGGCGTTATTCTCCTTAAATATCTGGAAAGATTGGATGACCTTGCTGAGGTATTAATTTAAAAGGATGGACTTTTGTACAAAAAATACAAATACCTAAAATAAAAGGGACTTTTGTGGATTATTGTAAAATATCTCTTGGAAACAAGAGATGGGAGGTAGCTTACAGACGGGTTCTTGGTTAGTCCAACTTCTTGTCCACAAAGAGACAAAACGTTCACCAGCTTCTCTCTGGTTCTTTTCTGTATCAAGAAGAAAGACAGAAAACACAAAAGAGACACAAAAAAGAAACAAAAGAGACGTAATCAAACAGGGAACCAACATAAACTTGAATCTTTCTTGCCTTGTTAAATTTTTTAACTGCTTCAGATGTTTAAATAACCAATACATTTGCATGTTTTAAAGTAAGGCAAGCACCTACAGAGAAATATGACTTTGATGTTGAAAGATGGGTGTGAGGCAGTATGTGTTTGGATAAATCAAGTTGCGGCAATTCTGATATCTGCAGTTGTCATTATATTCAAATCTTACTGTTTGTAACCAGTGTCACAATATCAAGGCCACCAAAAGATTTACAGTTAGAGATATATAAAGAAATGCACATAAACTGTGACTTAACTGTGATCTAAACATTTTAATGTGGCAATTACTAAATGGAAGGATCTAACTCTACCTGTGAGGATTGTGGTCGCCTCCAGCTGACAGGCACCAGAATGGTGTTGGAGTTGGATCCAGAAGACGTGGAGGAAGTACTACGTGTTACAGCCATGGCTCTGGCCTTCCCCTCTCTACCCCCTGAACCCTGGAGCTCGTCAAACCGACGCCCGATCACTGGAGTCTGTAAAGAAAACAGGGAAGTGGGCCCTCATGAAAAAAGTTTGAGTAGTTTAAATATCACACACATGTATGATCAGAGTCCTCTTTTTTCACTGAAAGTTGTTGTTGTTTTCTCACCTCAGAGATGTCAAAAGTGAAGTCCAGTGTTTTTCCAGGCAGAGCCTTGGCTGAACCGTCCCACACTCTGCTGACCTCCAAGTTGGACAGGTCACCCTGCGAGTGGCCGTACACTGGATGAACTAGGCTGGCAGAGCGTGAAACCACCAGCTTCAAGATGTTTAAGGCGTCCTTCCAGTGTACCGTCTATGGAATCATAACCACAGTATACAGGATAAAGAGACAGCAGAACATACTTCAGATCCCACAATAACACAAAAGAGTTGCTAGTTCAGCAGCCAACACAAAGTACTGTAGGACAAACCTGGACAAACTTCTCAATGGTCTTTGTAACATCAGCGTTGAACTGTTTGACTTGCACAGCAGTCAGGTCCATGTGGCTGAGCAGGCAATAGATGATCTGGAGGAGAGACTGTTGCATACTGGGAAGGCCCTTATCCAGCAGCTGAGAGGTGGATTGAGACATACAGTGAGTGGCGAAGCATTCAACCACCAAATGTATCTTGTTTAGGGGCAATGTTAACGGATGTATGGCTAATATAACTCCAGACTGTACATGTACATGTGCTCATACTTAGAGGGTTAGAGGCCTTAGAAATGTTTATGTATTTTCTGAGTGTGCACTAAATTTGGCTATTAAGTAGAAGAGTTATGGAATCTCGATATGGATGAAAGTAGATTGACGATGCAAATATTCCTCTGGGATAAAGAAACTCTTGGCTCTTGGAGGAAAGATATATGAAGTGTTTTCCAACTCTGGGTTTAGTTAGGCTTTGTTTAAAGAGTCTGAGTTTGCTAAGGGCAAAGGGCTATTGCGTATTTTTAAAATGATAAAAACTGAATAAAGCACAGAGAATTATTATACATTATATGTCTAAAACGCAAAGATCTCTGTGTGCTCAGTTGATATCTGGTATTCTACCTTTGACTGTTGAAACCGACAGTATATTAATTTAAAAGAAGAAAAGCGGATCCGTCTGATGTGTTATCTAAATTATATAGAAAATTAGTTCCATTTTGTTTTCTACTGTCATTTTTATTGGGAACAGCAAAACGTTTTGTTCAGTAAGACACAAATAGATATTCATTTTTATAAATATGATAATCTGCAGATATTTGTTTGCTGTTTATGTGAACAGCTCATTTGAGTTATTAATTGTATTATTGGTTTTTGTTTGTTTTGTTTGTGCGTCTTTTCTTTTTCCAAATGCTTCAAATACGCGAGACTGGAAGACGTATTTTAAATAGTTGTGTCTTGTAATCTCATGTGGGATGGACCTGACCTTACTTTACAAACCCTGTCAACTTTCACCAAAACCCAAAAAAGCTATCCTAAAATGCAATGAGTTGAGTATAGAGTATATCCTTGTAAATCCAGAAATAATGCATGCAGTGAAGGTTTATATGGACTCACCTCAGCCATATAGGTGACCATGTTGAGTGTGATGTCAGCGAAAGCTTCATGGAGGTAACGGCAAACCACACTGACCCAGGAGAAA
Source organism: Echiichthys vipera (assembly GCF_963691815.1). Classification (NCBI taxonomy): domain Eukaryota; kingdom Metazoa; phylum Chordata; class Actinopteri; order Perciformes; family Trachinidae; genus Echiichthys; species Echiichthys vipera. The sequence continues at coordinate 13,002,147 of NC_139839.1, read as the reverse complement.
GGGTCCCGTGTGTAAGAACGTGTCTTATAGAGAGTCATCACATGGGCCAAATGGGACAGCTTTGTGTGCTTTTCCACTAAACATACCTGAGGGAAAAGAGAGAGCTTGTACTTTTCTTTTCTGTGCATGTTTATTCCTTGTGCCTTTTTTTTCCCAAGTGAAGAATGGCAACGTACCTGTGCGATCCTCTCAGCGCTCTCCTTACAAAACTGATTTGGGTGGCCAAAGTGCTGCACCAGGTGAGGCAGCAGACACAGCACATTTAGAGGGAAACCTGCACAGAGAGTAGTGGAAATCAAAACACTAGACTTTTTTTCTGTTTGGAGATTATATAAAATAATACAGTATGAATATTACCACAATCCCCAGTACCTACCTATAGACTGAGAGCTGTCAACAACAGGGACGCGGGAGACTGGCGTGAGCTGGCAGAAGAGCTGTAAGGTGAGGTCAGAAGTGGCCTGGGAGGTGAAACCCTTCAACAAAAGCTGCTGAATCCCAGAGAATCCACTCCACCTTAGCTGAGCCTGCAGCTTCTCGAGGCGTTCTCGGTTCTCTGCTCTGTCCAACGGCACCTAGGAAACAAAGAGTTTTTTGGTTAAACTGAAAATGGAAATAAATTGGATTATCTAGTTTCCTCCTGAAATGACAACATATATACTATTTTATAGCCATTTGCTCGTATTTCTACACAGTGCTGATAGCTGGGAATTCCTTTCTGTTTAAAGGACAGGAAGCTTTAATTTAAAAATATAATAACTATTTTTAGCCCTACTAGCAAGTATGTGAGGCTGTTAGGATGAGCAGCACATCCTTCAGACATTGCTTGCACTCTTCTGCTTCTAGTCTTATCTCTGTCTGAACTTTTGTTTCTACAAATACATAACTTCCCCTTTGAGATCAGTAAGTTTCATCTACCTTTGACAGCAACTTGTGAACGAGACGAAGCGACATCTGATATTCAAACTCAAAGTCTGACTCCATGAGGGACACCGCCACCCAGAAGACTGTGGCCAGTATTGTTGAAGGATGGGAAACATGGGCAGGGTCGGACAGAACGCTGGGATCAATACGATTGGTTGATGACGTGCAGGACCCTGGGATTCTTCCTGAGCGGGCTAGGCCGTGACTGTTGCAGGCCTGTAGATTGAAAATGAAATATATGACCAACTTAGTGAGAAGCAACAAGTCAGGTAAGGTGTCACCCTAAACAACAATCCTTCAGGATTCTTGCCTGTATGCGATCCAGAGTTGCACTGCGAGGAGGATCACTCGACTGGTGGCTGCACTCGCCAAACTTCTTGGGAACCGAGTATGAGCGCTGGTGGCGTTGTGACGACAGACCAACAAATCCTGGGCCGGGGAAGTTCAACTGACCTGTGCTCTTTCTATTCATCAGTTTGTCACTAGTCACGAAGTCTGGTGAGGACGTCCTGCGAATCAAACATAGTAAAAAGGAATTGGTGTAGCATATGGTGTTATTTTACAAGGAAAATTATGTGTTTTAACAACTGGCTAAACTGGTAAAATTCAAATTTCTCCCTCATTAAGAGCAGAAGCCTACCTGGTTAGAGCTGCCATAAGATCACTGTTTTTCAGACACTCTGCTAGATTCACCACGACTGACTCCAGCGTCAGCAGCACCTCCATCACATAGCCCTGAAGCACACCCAAATGCATTCTCATTTGCAGATAAAAAGGTGCTTTGAGTGCTCTAATAGTTCTTTCACATACCGCCTCTAAACTGACAAATTCTTCGTTCTCTCTCACCTGCACCTCGTCTCCGTGTTCTCCCACCACCTCAACGAGGCGTGACACTAGGTCAGAGACGGCGTGGTTGTTGATCGGTTGTTTGAGGGCTCTGAATATTTGGAAAGAGCGCCCTGCATAGTGACGTGAGGAGCTGCACAGAGCCGTCTGTAGAGCCACATCGCTCAGCTGATGCTCCAGGTGGAAGTCTGGATAAACAGATAGATAAACAAACACACATGAGGATGAACACAAACACACATGCAGGTTTGTTTGGAGATGAGGCTTATTTCTTGAATTTGGTGGTTCAGAAATACTACACGTGACCCATAAGTAAGTGAGCCCTGATATTTCTGTCATTTAGTGAAGACATTTGGTATTAGCATGAGCGGTTTCTCACCTGACTTGGACTCCTTGAAGACTGAGACAACGTGACGTAGGAAGTTGGAGAGCTGCTCTGAGCTCTTGGAGTTGGGGTTCTTTGGTGTGATGTCCTCATGCACCCACAGCGGCCCAAACGCTCTGAGCAACGACAACACAGTACTCCAGGCACTGTATACCCACCACCAGTAGCACCACATACACGTTACACGAGCACTTAAGTACACACACAGACACACACCCCCACCCCCACCCACTCCCACACCCACACCCACACACACACACACACACACTTCACGAACACACACACTGGAGGTGTGCATACCTGGTTGAGAGGAACTCGATGAGTTTGTTCGTCTTCTCCTCGGTTTCATTGGGTGTGTCCTCAAGGTCCTCCAGGTCATCAGGGGTTACGAGGGGCAAATTTCCAACACTGCCCGCAGTGCTGCCGCCACCCAGACTGGCAGAAGAAGAGTTGGAGGTGGAGCTCAGGCCAGAGTCCGCCACTGGAGACGCCTGCCACTCTCGCAGGAAGTCAGGGGTATCTAATGTAACGGGATGATGGAGTATACAGAACAAAGTGTACTATTAAAGAATGGCTCTGACGCTTTATCATTTTGTTATTTACCGTTTCAGCATGTGTTTCTATCGGTTCTCCCATGTATTGAACTGATCCCAACAATAATTTTCTATACACCGGTTAATATCATATGATTAATAAATGTGTGTATGCCTGTCTAGTATTTTTTACTTACGTGACTGCTGGTACTCTGTGTGGTAGCTTGACTTAATGGTGAGGGTCTTGTTGTCACTGATCTCTCTTGTCAGCATCAGAACTGAGGCTATTACCTGGAAACACAAAAATTAGGCTTTTCTTCAGTTGCTACTGAAATACAGTTTTTGATCGAATAACTTTCTATTGTCACTTTATGCAATGCTAAATGAGGCTACAATGACATAACAGTAACAAATATATCGATTCCACTCTGACCTGAAAGTTGTTGTTGCATGAAAGGGCAATGAGTAGGTGGAGAAGGAGACGTTTGCTGTGCTCATAGACCTCTGGTCTGTAGTGGTCCAGACCTGGAAAATAAAATACAGTCAGACAACAACACGATCACAATATTATACTGTAACAGGTGGGAACAGACACCTACAAAGAAGGATGGAAACACAACATTTTTTTTTTAATAATGTGGTAGCATTGATGCTGAGATTTATCTATCTTGCTGTAAATACATTTTTTGATCGTTAGGAATTAATTATTTGTAAGGATAAAACATAGAAAGAGAACTGAAATATTGCTACATACTTTTGCTTCCCAGAAATGTTGGTGTGTAAAGTTTCTTAAATGCCCACTTGTATGTAAGAGTTGTTGTGGTTGGTTGCTATGACAACTCCCAAACAGGAAGCTTGTATCTCATGTTTATTATGTATAGTAGGTGCATTACTATAAATAAAGCATTTCTCCCAATACACCGCCAGTAAGAAACATGGATTCATGGACAACTTCATGAACACAGTAGCACAGATTGGAAGATGAATGAATAGGCTGAACTTGAGGGTTAGTATGCTGAATATGCAGTGTTTCTGCACAGCTGGCAGGGTAGTTATGTGTCTGCCCGTTAGATAATAGTGTTGGTTGAGAAATGCAGTACAGGAGGAATTTGTCTGTGTCTTCGGTGACTCAAGAGAAAGGACTTACCTCACATGCACGTTTGTGTGGGATGGAGATAAAACCTTACCCTGTCACGATATGAGCTTATTGGACGTCACAGAAAAAACCTACACAACCCAAGGATATTTTTGTGTGTATGTGTTTGTCTGGAAACACCCTTTTTGGCAGGACAGTGAATGATGATAATCAATCTTATCTCTTTAACTCAAGTTCCTTTAAGTCTACCTCGTGCTCCCTCATTGGGATATAACCCACTGGAGAACTGTAGGAGTTTATACAACTGGCCGGCCGCTCCAGTTTTCACGCAGGAATATTGAAAGGTTGTGTATTTTATGCATGAGATTTGGCTGTGCACTTTCTTTTTACCGTTAACTTTGTTTATATGACACTTTTTGATTAATCAGCTAAAGGCCAGACCTGAACCAAGAGAAAGGCAGACTGTATTTGAGTTATGTGTTTGTGTGTGTTGTGTATGCCCACCTAAGAAGAGGGCATGTAGTAGCAGGGGCAGGTGTAAAGCCCAGTCTTCTCTCACGCTGTGGTCCACCACCATTTCAGTCATGAAGATCACCGCAATGTTACACCTAAGAACCAGCACACACACAAATCTAATATCAATAACACTTTTCAATCTATGGGCTGTGGGGTGGTGCACTGAGGAACGTGACCATCCTTCAAGACTTGGGTTCAAGACCATGTGACGTCATTTGGCCCACATGTGGAGCCCTGGAGCAATTCATCCTAAGAAATTCAGCTCTGCCAACATTTATATTCTGTTTTTCAGAATAAAGCGACCATAAGAAAATGATTCTGTCCTTCAATCAAATAAGGAATGCAACTAACTATAACTATTTTTATGATCAATTCATTGTTTTGCTCTATAAAGTCTTTGAAAATAGGGAGAAATCCGTCTTCTTTTTTTTGACTACGGGAAAAAAAGTAAATAATCGCATTTAAACTGTTTCTGATACATTTTCTGTCGGTTAATTGACTAATTGTTTCAGCTCAACACAACTATACTAAAGAAAACCTGAACTGCAGTTCCTTGATCGGCCACTTGACTTAATGTAATGTAATTACCGGTAGTCAATCCCCATAGACCACAATGTTAAAACACACCCAACTCAAATAAACATGCTTACAGCCTGGTTAAAAAACAAAACGTTTTTGGTCTCTATAGTTAACTTCCCCATGCCGAATAACTGTAGTGGGGGTGATTTTTTATATGACTTGCCCGTTAAACTTATATTAGGTGCTTACTGTTACTACATACACAAGATAAGGTATTCCGATATAAATTGAACCAAGTATCTAGTTTCATAATTACATGCCTTGAAAATCTGTTGAAAATTCAGTGATAAATGATGATTTTAATAGTGAATGGGCCTCCTGCCCTGATAGATATGTACCTGATGTACCAATATGATGGCAGTATGCAGTATGGTGTTTGCCTACATCTGAAGCCTCATTAATGTATAACAGTCTGCTCTCATGTTAATTATTTGTAAATAGATGCACCTTATATCTAACCTAAATCATTGTATCTTTAGAAACTACTGTTAAGCTCTCTCGAGATGGAGAATATTTATTTAAAGTTCAAAGTTCAATCTTTACTGTCCATTACAGGGAAATTGGCTGTTGATTCTTGACATAGCAGACAGCTGGCTGGATTTCAGTCTGTGCTGGAGTTTATCAGATCATCTGTGACTAGGTGTAACTGGTCGTGTGAGAAAGTACCTTGCTTTGCTGACTCTGCCGATACGTTGCTGATAGTAACATCACTGTTGCAACTCTGAGTCTGTTTTCTGCATGTGATTTTTGTGGTGTGTGTGTACCTATGCAGTGGTCCTCTAGGTGTGATGGTTTCTGGGAGGTAGTCGACCAGAGGAGCCCAGCAGCCTCCGTTAACAGGCATGGGTAACGGCTGAGGATGGTTGGTCTCCAGAACACCCAGTAGCCAACCAGCGTACGGCGGGAGTGGGTCAGCTACAAATACAAACCAATGCCAAGATTTAGTTAATAAAAATATAATTGAAACATATATATCATACACATGAGGCTCTGATATCTATGCATAATACAATGACCACAGACCCTGAAGCACAAAAAAGCTCTCTCACACAAACATGAAAGGAGTGTCAAACGTCACGTACAAATCGCCCGAAACCAGCTCATTCAAAATGTGTGTAATTCGAGCCAAGTTGCAGACCAGGTTTTTGGAATGACAAAGTGGTTCTTCGGCATGTTTGCAGTGTACTGCTACCCTATACTAATATACTTTTAAAATGTACACAATTTAAATAAGGGAAAGGCATTTTGGTGTGAGCTGAAACAGTTGAAATGTACAGATTGAAATGAGAAATGAAATGAATTGTAGTACTTGTATTAATTTTTATGATGTTTAATATTTGGCTTAAAGGTTAGACAGTTTAAGAAATACGCTCATTTCCTTTCTTTTCAAGGGTTGATGAGAAGATTGATACCACTCCCATATCTTTATGATAAATATGAAGCTAACTAGCCTTTAACTTAGCTTACCGTACATTAATCATACCAGCACCTCTAAAGCTCAATAATTAACATGTAATATGTCATTAGTTTAACCTATACGAAATAATGTCAATTCATTTTACGGGCAGTTGCTATACTGGTGCCACCAAAGAAATAGTCAGACACATAACTTAACGGACAAAAGGCCAAGAATGCAAATGAGCTAATTTCCAAAAATGCTGAACTTTTTAAAAAAAAAGGCAACATAAACAGAACCTAGTTGTCATGGTTAAGTGTAAAACAACTGTATTAAATAGAATGCTGGTTTGATGAAAGTGTCCCCTGCTCAGATATGAAGGTCTCAAACAATGGACCCACCCTCACATGACGGTCACATGAGGACCACCACCAGCACCAGAGTCAGGACTGGAGGCCTGACTCAGACACCTGCTTAAGACAGACTGTAGCAGGGCCTATTCTGTGATTGATTCCTGTTGCAGAGTAACCTGACTGTCGCCAGATGAATTTCCTCTACCGCCTTTCTTCACTCATACATCTGGGATCGCTCCATAAAAAAGTGATTAAAGGAGGCTGGGGCTTATCTAAAATCCTTGCATATGATTGGATAAACCACTTGTCTGTCAACTGACATGCTACTTCAACCACTCACATCGAAACCACTGACACTGATGAGAGTGACGCAGGGAAAAGCCAATCCCGGTCGGGAGAAGGGCGAAAACATCATTTTCACCAACCAAAGCCTTCAGAGCCGTTCTCTGGTGTTCTTTTAAAGAAGAAATATTCTCTAGATTGAACAACACGGATGAAATAGCAGCATCGATGATGACGCCTGCGTCCTCGAAGCGAGCCACCATTGTTGTCTGAATCACAACAGTCACTTCTCCGCTACGTAGCATCTGTAAAAAACCCACGCCCGGCGGTCCTGATTGGCTTGACCACCTGAAATCACTTTCCTATGGAGCGATCCCAGATGGTTGAGTGGAGCTAGGCGGAGTCAAGGTGGAATGAAATCCATCTGGCGACAGTCAGGTTAGTTGCACACTGCCGTCACCTTAAAAACTATTTACTCTCAATCACACTTATGACTGCTTGGAGGAAATTAGTGACAATTAGCATGAAGGTTTTTGGTTAATGTGAAAGGATCCTTGTCCTTCATGTCTTTCCAAATAACAGACAGCTGCGAGTACCGGCGGACTTTGTGTTTAAGTTATTATTGTACAAGTACAGCAACTTTGTACATTCATTTTAAGGGGAACAAACCCAACTTACTCTTTTCATCCTCGTAGGAGCCTCCGGAGCTGTTGCTGTAGCGAGACTCCAGTCTGTTGTGAGCCCTGGCCATGCTGAGACAAATGCGTAACATTAAAAGTTAAAAAATTCAGTTTCAGAGTTTGCAAAGTGTACAGTCTCATTCCGTGATTGAATAGTTTGAAAATCTTTTTCTAACATCACTGCGTAACTGATATGATGCTGACATGTTTGGCAGATTTTATCCACTTGCATCAGCCTCATGAACGACCGAAAAAAATCTATTAATACTGACCGCTCTTCAGTCTCTCTGACCAGCTTGTTGTCATCTGTGTCTGTCAGGTTCTCCTGACCAGCCACCACAGTGTTACTGCTGGAGGTGGTGCCTACGCATAAGACATTTGAGAGACAGTCTTCAGAAATACAGCAAAGTCAGCCATCTGTCACATGAAAAGCTGCCAAGTTCAAAGTCAATGTTGAGATAAAAATATAGAATTTGACAGAAACTTCTCCTCTCACCTGTCTGTGAGGTGGAGGCTTTGTTGCTGGCAGCAAAGCGATAGAAGGGAGGGTTGTCACAGTGCAAAACCACAGGGTTGACTGGGTCCGTCTGCTGCAGCTCAAACAGGAGCTCCTCCATAGTCTGGATGGTGTTGTTGCGACACAGGTAGATCACCACCTTCTTTATCTAAAACAAAAAGGAAATATTAAGACTTCATTCGCATTATCTCTGCACATTTGTTATGGTATTTATATCACTTTGAGCCGTGTGTCTGCCTGCAGAGATTACACTTACATAAGGCAACAGTGTGGTATCACTGCTGACTCCACACAGGCTGATAAGGAACTGCAGGGTGATCCGTAGGTTGTTGCTCCACCTCTCGTTGGACACCAGAGCGTTCCACGCATTCTCAATCTCTGGGCCAGGGACCTCGTCTCCATACTGATAATGTGAAGGAAAAAAATGCAGTTGAAAGGAGGAGAAAGGAGATTTAATTGGCAAAGGAGGAGTACCAAAAAGCACAAACATGGATTCCTACCTTAGCAGTCATGAACATGAGGTTATTGAGCACCAGCGAGGTTGCCTGCAGGGAGCCCCAGCCGTTGCCCCTCAGACTGGGGGACAGACCGATGCCCTGGCCCTGACCGCGAGGCTCTTCCTCTGGTGTGCAAGGGCTTGAGGCAGGGGGTAGGAGCCCCGTGTCCACTAGCTCAATGTTACTAAGCCAGGGTAACAAGTAGGACAGCATGATCTGTCTGCCGTTGGGGTGGGTGGTTGAGAAACGCTGGCTCACCTCTACACGGGCAAAAAAAAAATGACAAAGGAAATAATTAGGAGTGCCTAGCGGAAGCTTTCTTTAAATGTGTTCAATAACAGCAGAAAGACAATGGCCTTTTGGGAGTTTTTAATGTGAGGGTTTAAAGAGATTTTGCTCATCCTGCCCGCTTCAGCATTTAATGGGTTCACTAGGTACATCTCCTCAGCATGTTGGAACGTAATGTGACAATAAAACAGCATTTTGAGAACCCCCCCCCCCCCCCCCCCCCCCCCTAATCTGATATGCAGTGTTTGCTGTTGAAACATGATAGTGTAGGGAGACATAATAGGTTGGGGAGTGAAGTTTTTAGGATGCAATTAGGATGTACTGTTCGCCACCAAAGGAAACCTAATAGGATTCTAGTCTTGGTCCTGTTTACTGGACTTTGTAATGAAGTATCTTGCACATGTACCTGAGAAAAGAGGCAGCGTGAGCTCTGGGTACATGCTGGCCAGCTGGATGGAGAGTTGCGGCAAGTTGACGCTGTACAGGGGAGGCAGGGGGCCGTGGGTTCCATACAAAATATTACCAGGCTTCTGCTCCACCATCCGCTTAGAGTACGCACACAGCTTACACTCCAGCACCTGCAGACATATTAGTATTATCTTTTAAAGTCAAGGCAAGTTTTCTGCTCTCCTTTCCCACCTCTTTGTGAGCAAATAGGACACATTTAGCATTGGAACTGTGTTTTTCTTTTCTGTGTAAAGTATGTATGTACCTGCATCAGCTGCATGGAGATCTCATATATTTCCCTGCTGGTGTCTGAGGCCTTGAACAACACCAGATTGAGCAATGTCACAAGGTCACACGGGTAATTCCTGGCAACATGACAAGGAATTGTCATTGGTTAGGACAGTGTGGGAAATTACATTTTAATTTTAGTTATAAGAATACAATGCACGGATATAGTAGGTTAGTAAAGCTTTGTTATATTTTATAAACATACATACATACATAAAAGTCACTCTAAATATGTTTTCCCCATGGGGAAATGTATTTTTACTTAATCTCTCCAGCAGGCGGGTCAGAAGCTATAGAGCGGCTTCCACAGAGTTGTGGATCTTCAGTGTCTTTATACAGAAAATGTTAGCAGGAAAGATACTAACAAATGTAACAAATGCGTGACTCCCCACCTGTTACCGCAGACAGTGGCAATGGCCTTGAAGCAGCCAGACGCCAGCTGGTAAGATCCAGTGAAGCAGCGGTCCACGGCCCAATTGAACAGATTGATTTGGTCTGGGTTCAGTTCTAAGAGCAGGATGACCACCTCACATCCCAGACGGTGCACCTAGGGTAAACACACGTTATTGTGTAGAAGGACTACTCCACAGAAAGAAAAAAAAGACTTGAATAAGAACATATCGGGGCATGATTATGTTAGAATTATTTAAACTTTTCAAAGTGTACTAGAAAGAAAAATCAACACAGAGTGTTGACCTACCCGTATGTCATGGCAGGCCAAGATGTTGTCGAGCCATTTGTAGAGATAGCCGTCAGTAGAGAGACCCACATTGTCAAACACTGGACCACAACACAGAACTGCTGACATGGCCTAGGAGACAAAAGCTGAGTAAACGCTAAGGTTTCTATTAAAAAAAAGAAAGAATTAATGACTCCTGCTGTGCAGTAGGGTTTGGGAAGTATGGGTTATTCCTTACCTTGAGAGCACAGTACTGGTAGCGAGTGATCTGGTGGTTGCGATCACTGTAACGATCGAGGGGAGTGAACATGACACTGAAGGGTCCAGCCCATTGGCTGAAGAGGATGAAGAGATGGTGTCTCAGAGACTGTTGAGGGAAGAGAAAGCGCCTGTGGTGGACTACACGGATGTGAAGGTGAGAGGAAAAAGAGAGAGACATGAAGGTTCAACACTTCTGCAAACATCAACTATGTTACGTCATAAAAAAGTAATAAAAAGATTTACCAGGAACACACTGGATGAGATTAGCCACCATCCCGCTGAAATGGGCTCTAATGTCTTTAAGCACGTCCAGCTCCTTCTCATTCTCAGCCTCCAGAAGCATCCGGGTTAGATCCACATACTCGAGGAACAAGGCACCCAGGGCCAGGGAATCACGCTCCAGCGCTCCATTGGTGCTGCAAAGGAGGAGAAGGAAATGTAATTTAACATGTGCATCAGCAGGCTCGAAATTAGAGAAAGAAGGAAGTGAGAAAACGATCCATATATGGACAGGGGAAAAACATTAATGAATACACCTTAGCTCAATTGCTCAAGGAAAGACCAAAGGAGGGCACTCAGTAGATTAAATGTGTGTGCTACCTGTCACTGATAACTGCTGCATTAGCCAGCAGTTCAAAGATCCTCAGCAGCTGGAGCCTGAGAAGATCCCTCCTCTCTCTGCGCTTCTTGTTCTGAAAGTACACACAGGTTTTCCATTTACTGCAAAATATAAGGTAATGTATGTATGCTGTTTTATTTATGTTGCGGTAATTATTTCTTAAAAGGTACAGTGACTGAACTCTACATTAGCAGTACAAATAGTCAATCTTTATAAATAATAAAGTATTGACCTATGGAAAACATTTCTAATAGCTATGAGCGTAAACCACAACATGAAATATACTTCTACTCTCTTATTAACAGCTGTATATAAAACAAGTCAGGGTTCCCTCACCTGCTTAAACATTAAATTCAATTCTTTCAAGGCCCAAATTACTCACATTCAAGGGCCCAACATGGACTAGTTTGAGAGACAACTATTAAAAACAATTAGAGAGGCTTGAATGTGTAAAATCTAGTCAAGCACTTTTTCAATGACCCTTGTATGAATGTCTATTTTGAAAAAAAAATTCAAGGCCTTGATTCATTCCAACTCAATTTCACAAACTTTCAAGGGTTTCAAGGACCTGTGGGAACCATTAAAGTATATGAATTCAAGCACATTCAATGACCCATGTCTATTTCTGACAATTTTCAAAAACTTTCAGAACCTTGATTTTTCCCATTCAAATTCACAGATTTTCAAGGATTTCAAGGACCTGTAGGAACCATTAAAACATATGAATTCAAGCACTTTCAATGACCCATGTTTGTCTTGTTTTCCCGCCTTAAATCACAAACTTTCAAGGATTATGAGAACTGTGAGAAATCTAACACTGGATTAGCATCATTCTTCACCAAGAGTATATTTTCAGTTAGTGTTTCTCTCTGACTTTCCGTCAGTGTGTGCATGTCTGTGTGTGCTAGTGTCTGTGTGTATGTGTGTGTGTGCGTGCGTGTGTGTGTGTGTGCGTGTGTTTGTGTGTGTGTGTGTCCGTGTGTGTGCGTGTGTGTGTGCATGTGTGTGTTTGCGGGTCTGTGTGTGTGTGTGTGTGTGTGTGTGCTTGTCTGTGTGTGTTACCTCAGGCCTACGTTCCAGTGCTTCCTTCATCAGTGGATGGAGTTCTTCAACTAGCTCTCTATAAACAGGATCAGAGAGGGAAAAAATCAAATGATTGCTTCATTGCAATGTTCATATCTTCCTTCCCTGTAGACGGAGGTAGGCCGGATTTGTTAAAGATACTGTTTGTAACAGATATCCATCTTGTGCAATCCAAAATGCCCTAAAACCATTAATCCTCAAAGACAGCCGTGTTAGACAAATTTGCCCGGGGAGACCTTAATCTCTTTAATAACAATGAGCGCCCTTTTGAGCGACATTTCAAGTTAAAAATAGAGGATCTCTTTCAAAATGAAATACCTTCCCTGTACAATGGAACCTCTGTCCTTTGAAAGAATGATACAGCTCACTCCCTCTCTTCTACATCAGTGACGCAGTTTTTCTGTTTTTTCTGAATGTCAAAGAAGCATGTAGCTCATCTCAGTTATGAAGAGAATGTAAAAACAGATGGGTAATAGAAGTAATAGAAGAAGGCAGCGTGAAAATACTTTCTTATGTAAGAGATAAGGTCCAAATCTAACACACCATCCATTTTCTATTGTGATCTATTGTTCATCTGTCTAGTGGCATTCCCTCCTTTCAGGCTTTGTGTGCCAAAGTAAAACCTCACCCCAAAGAACATCAGACCTGGGTCACATAACAATAACGGACGTCAGTTTTATGATTCAGAGTCATCTGAACATTAAATCACAAATTTGTTTTTGTAATTAAAGGTCTCATATTGTGCACATTTGAAGTTTTCACTTGTATTTCGGGTTCTTCTAGAACATGTTTACAGTTCAGTGTATCCAGGTCTGCACTCTCAGCGTTCTGCGTCATTGCAGCCGGGGAATGACTATAAACTGTAGACAACTTTCTACCTTTATATAAACTATATCTGAGTAGTATGAATACAGCCTGTGTTCATTTCCCTGGGGATTGAGTGTTGATACTTTCAAAGTATTTCTTAACCTGCTTTACAATAAAAAAGGACATGAAAATCTTTTTACAATTATTTGACATCATAGTAGGTAGCACCTGACCCAAGTCTGATATGTACGATGTGACCTCTGTGTGTGTTGTCGTTGTACGTTTCGCCGTGTTCCTGTTCAAGTACCTGAAGACCAGAGCGTTTGTGCATCCAAACCCCAGAACCAGAGACTCTGTGATCTCCAAACTCTCAGCTCTCATCAGCGGGACAAGTTGTTTTAAAAGCCAGGCGACTGAGGGCGTGCCTATCACCTGAGAGATACAAAGAAACACACAAACATTCATCAGGCCACATTATCAACCTAAAACTGATCCAAATTTACACAAACCTGCCAAAAATATACTCTTCTTTTTTATTACTGTCATTATGAGTTGAGGGTTTTTCACCATTTTGCAATACTTTCTTTCTTGACTTTTTTTTTCTTGATTAGGATTAATAACAATAATGAAATTAATATTATACCATTTTTGTTGCTTTTCTCGTTATATATTTTTAATTTTTGGGGATTTTATAACTTAAATTTTAAGCACTTTATTCAAAATCAAAGCACTTTTTTGAAAACAACGCATTCAAATTCAAGTGTTTTCAAGGCTTTCCAGCACCCATAAGAAACCTGTTTTAATGATGCGGAAATGATTTAGACATGTCCAGACTCTCCACATGTGTTAAGCACAAACACACCTTGTTGTCGTAGGTGACGCTGCCGTCGGGCGTGGTGGCCGTGATCTCTGGCGTGGAGGCTCTGAGGTGACCGGGGGACATGATGCTTGGCTTAGCCACACCTAGACACAGGATCAGGTAGTTACGCCACAGAGAGATGTAGTTGTCACTGGAGCCTGCTGTGCTGGTCTTCTTAGCATTCACTGGACTGCTGCAAAAAGACAACAGGAGAATAGGGAGGTTTTTAATGGTCAATGATCATTTTATGGTAAAAAAGTACAATAAGATTAAAGTGTGTCCTTGTACTTGGGGTCAACCAGTGGCAGCAGCAGCTGTAGCCGTGTGAAAGCGTAGGGCCAGGCGTATCCAAGGGCGATGGGGCAGTGTTTGGGTAGGTGTTCCTGCCGCAAGAAGATGTGTAGACAGAGCACCCACGGGTCCTTCATACACTGTGCAAAGATCCAGACGTGGCTGGGGCTCTTCACATCGTAGGAACTGCTCACAAGTCGAGCCGTCCACTCCACCAGCCACTGGAGGTCAACGTGGTGGTTGAGAGGCAAGGTGGACTGTAGGAGGGGGAAGGGAGGAGTTTATGAATCATACACAGCAGCTTTAGGAAGTAATGTGGAAGATTGTTATATGAACAATTTATCCCATGCACTAATGTTTCAGATAGAGGCTTCACATAATAATTACACTTACAGAGTCAGAGACAGCCACATGAACAAAGCTGTCCATTACAGCTGGGCTCAGCTGGTCCATGACCTCTATCATGGGTTTGTCATCGTCCTGGAGGGAGAGGCATTTATAGAATCAGCTATTTTTATAACAGCGTCATAAAATGCGAGAGAAGTGTCGGGCTGCATATTTAATCACAGCTACGGTCAGATGGCTCTCCTTCCATTCTGTTATGTCACTATGCCACTAGCTGCCTGATGCAAGTTACATTTGTCTTTGTGTATGTATCTATTTTGGAAGTCACTTAAAGGCTATACAGAAGATTAAAAAGTGTGAGAAGCTTGGGAAGATGGGAATTTTTATGTACAGTACCTCGGCATGTCCTAGAGCTGTGAAGAGGCAGCGTATTTCTCTTAACACACCGACAGCCAGCTTCCTTGTGCTGACCTGACACGAGCAGAGGAGCAGCAGAGCCAGACCCTCGACTGCATGGAGCACTGAGCAGTGGGGGCTTCGCTCTGGCAGTCTGGGGCTGGACTGATGGACAGGGAAGACACAGAGGGAAGACAAGTTGGTAAAGAGTAGGAATTACCAAAAATGAAACACATATGCATTGCTGTGCCATCGGTGTGTTAATGTGTGTCTGATTAGATTATATCCTGATGAGCGGGCCTAGAAAGGCACTATTTAAGTACAAGTCCATTTACCATTGACATCTTTGGACCAATGTTTTTTTTTTTAAAAAGAAAATGAAAGAATTGGTCTCTGAGATCAGAGAACAAGGAACTGGCAGATATGTCTGTAAAATTAGTCTTTGAAAGTTAACCTGCTACAAACCTCAGCTCCACCTCGCGCTTTCCCCTGGAGTTGCAGCGCTAACCTCCACTGTGTGAGCAGCTGGAGAAGGAGCTTCACAGATGCATCCTGCAGACCCTGATGGGTATCTTGAACCTGGAATAGTTTGGAAAGACATTTAGAGAAAGGCTGCCAATGTCAATATGTCAGTATATATGTTGTTACTTTAGAAAGGATCACTCGATGTACAGTGAAAAGATCGATTACAATTACAACAGCTCATCTTCAATGTTGTATTACCATTTTCTGTTATCTGGTGTTTATCAATATACCAAGCCTTAACATGTGTTAAGGAAGTGCAACAAATGCAAATACAGGATACAATCTTTTGCGGTTGTGTCTAGATGGTAACCCTAGATTTGTGAAGACTCGCTTCCTGACCACCTATACCAACCATAACCATTTGAATTCAATGCCTATCCTTAACCATCTAACCTAAACCACAAGGTTATTCCTAACCTTAACCATCTTGTGAGACTTTCGCAAATATTGAGTTCATTTATACCTCGCGCAAAAGGAAATGTGTGTAACCAAACAGGACGTCCTCCCTCCAGTCTGAGAAATCAAGTAACAGGCTCTGCAGGGAGTTCTGGGAAATAAGACGAAGCTCATCGTCCATGTGCACCGTAAGTCTGAGAGATGGATGACAACACATGGACAGAGTTGAATGAACAAGATCTAGTTGTAGAAAGAGAAATCTCTTCACAGTTGCTCCAACACAAATAACCTAAAAATGCATGAAAGACAACGCACATGCCCTTTGAATCTAATTAGCAAGTAAAAACATGTTAGCCGGGCAAACAAGTCTGTCTTGTCTCTTAACTCACCGTGAGAGAAGGTCGATGAGCTCAGGTTTGGACATGGCGTCAGGAAGGATACGAGGAATGGCAGCCACACATGTCCTGAACAAGTCAATTTTAGGCTTCCTTTCACCGCTGTCAAAGATGAAGGGGTACGTTAAACACGCTCACGCTTGAGGCAGAGAAATTAAGCCATTTGTCACTCAAACTACAGGTAGGTCTTGTTTGTAAACGATAACCATTTATCTACTGTATATAATATGGTGGGCCTTGTGCCAAAAACTCATTCACAAAAACACATCAGTTGCTGCGCTATGTAGTTACGCACGTGATCATGTCCTCTGGTTCTTTGTTGAGCATCTGGACGCTGGTGAGCATCATACAACGACCCACCTCCTTGTCCAAGTGTCTCAGGATGTTGTCCAGAGCCTTTCGCACCTGCGAGTAGTACAAGGACATGCCTGTGGAGAGCAGGAAGATACAGTACATAGAGTTAAGAGTCTACATTCAAGTTACACTATCTTGAATGCCCACAGAAACACACAGACCTATTAGTTTGGCTTCTTCTTCAGTAAGTGTCTTGCTGAGATAAGTTTTCTTCTTCTTTAGAGAGTTTCCAGAGGGCAGAGTGGCCCCTGTGTTGGGCATAGGAGGCTCTCCGTCCTTCTGTTGCAGAGCATCTGCAATCACCAGGAACGCCCGGAGACCTATGTTCATACGCTGGAACACAGATAAAGCACAGCATGCTCACTATGTGTCAGAGAGGCTGTTTATCAAGAGCTATGGCAAATTGAAAGGGATTGAGTAGATGCACATCCCCAGGCAGTGCTAACACTTTGATGAGCAAAATTCATATGCAGGAAGACACAACAGAATCTTTACTACTGTGTGTTTATTTGGGATGATTGTCTTTTTATCAACAATCAATAATAAAAAGGATAATAAAAAGGACTTCACTCTCAATACAGGATTTGTTTTTCTAAATTACTGTATATAAATATGTATATAACGGTTTATCTGAAAATCCTGATGTCTACTGTGATTGTAAATATTTCTGATTGATCAAAATCATGTTTATGTTTTTACTGGGGTAAAAAAAAAATACTCAAATCAAAACTGATGCAGCAATCTCAGGTGTCTTTGCTTTGGGTGATTTATCAGAGTTCAAGCAGTTCTGCAGAGAGCCACAAAAGGCTTTTATACAACTTTTTTCACATATGCAGTGGTATCCCCCAATACTTCTGAGCACACTTTGATGTGTAAAATCGGTGGAGTTCTTATTGATTATTTGTTTGACCAGAATCCTGTAATCACATGACCCACCCCAAATTAATATCTTTAACACCGCTGAAAAGGTCCCTTTTAAATGTATTTATTATAACTGGTTTATTTAACAGGGGCAACAGGGAGTTAGCTAGACAGCTAAATTTCATCAGAACCATAAAATAATTATGACATCGCATTTTATAATTCAGACAGATAATAACACTATATAAAAGCTCTCTCGTTTTAAAACATTACATCAAACAAAACAATAAAATAAAATACTCTGTGTTTAGCACTTTTTTGTCATGATCAGTTATGTTTGAGCCATGATTTCAATTGTGATTTAAAACTAAAGAGAGTAGAGCGCTGTCTGACAGTGCTGGGTTTATGTTCCAGAAGTTTGTAGATATAACAGAGAAAGCTGATCGGCCACATTCAGGGGACCTGTGCTGTACTGCACAGTTGCCTCTGGTAGATGCTCAGGTTTGCCTGATGTTACCGGAGCACAGTGAAGCGAACTCTATCGGCTCCAACAGAGAGCATAATGTTCTGTTCATACTAAAGATCCCCAAAGCAATTTCAGTCAAAAGCAACTGGACTTGGTTATTTGTCTAGGAACTTCTTTTGTTGCAAATTATAAACATCAATATGCAGACTGATTTGCTTTTGACTGAAATTGCTTCGGGGATAACGATGACCTGGACAAATGAGAATATTCACAGGCTTCATACTGAAGACTACTAATAAAAACCTGAATTCTCATCTTTGTTACTTGGCCAGGGAGATGCACTGTTGAACTGTGTGCCTGTGATTGAATGTCTGTGTTTGCTCTCTTTACCTCTGGGTTGAGACTGAAGGCTTTGGTAGGTTTGCCAACACTCAGCAGGTCAAATATGATCTCCTTCATTGAAAAATCCAGTCTCTCCTGAAAAGAGGACAAGCAAACCAACTGGTGTTACAGGATTTCAGAGTCATTATGGTGCATGTGTCATCTATGGGAAATGTTTATTATACAACTGATTATATAGAGAAATAAAGAAGTAAAAATATGTGGATATAATAAGTGTTATTTACACTAAATTACATATATGCTATTTGGCAATCATGTATTATCACCACTCAATTTCTCATAAGCTTTGACCTAAACCAAACTCTACCAACCTGCATCTAACTGTGATACGCACCTGTGCAATAAACTGGATGATCTTGACGAAAATATTAAGGGGCATGTCTCTGGGAACGACACTCCGACTCCCTTTGGGGAACAGAGTGGAGGTGATGGACGTCAGACGACTGGAGGAAGAGCAGAGACAAGAGAGTGGAGACACAAGAAATAAGTAAGAAACCTCAGCAAAACCATTACATGTTGAGGCTAAAAGAAAATTATAAATTTAAAGTTACATCTCACATCTATCTAAATATAACAACACGTGGCTGTTACCTCTGTGTTCCAGTGTTGCTCTCACACTTTATCCGGATCATGTAGACCCACAGCAGGCGGTAGAGTGATTCCAGAGCCACGCGTGCCATCTTGGGGTCTTTATTCTGCATTCATGCATGTGCAGACAAAAAGTTTATTATGTTTCATCAGGTGTAGTATTTCACATACCTTAGAAAATGTTTCGCGAGCAGGCATTCCTGACATATTGTACCTTACAGTGCACCTGAAGTGATATTTATGCTCACACTGTACAAGCTGACAAAGCAGTGTACGCAAACACAATGCTTTCTCAGCATTTACAGTGAGCATAAATCAAACTTGTTCAGAATACTTAATGACCACAAATCAATCACTATGTTCTTAACCTGCAGAGTTTCCCTCCAGGTAATACATACTGGTGGTTGATTTTATAGCTGAAGAGGTATTAGGCAGTATTAGTGCAACAGTGTGAAGTTCAGTGTTGCGAGCATGTGTCAGATTCGTTCCCCATGGGCAGAAGCCTATTGCACAGACTACATTGTTTTTGTGTAACACCGCCTGTGGTTTATACAAATATACCCCACTATTGTGGCATTTGCATGGTACGGAGGGAAAGGCTGACCTTGAGGTTTGAGAGGCAGTTGTTGAGGAAAATGTGCCAGCGGCTGAGGAAGAACTGCTTCTGACTGACGCACAGCAGGCAGGTCACCAGAGGATAAAGAGCCTGGTGTGGAGAGGGAAGACAGATGGGAGAGATTTGCATCAGGCACTGCATATTTAAATACAAAATATTGGATTCAGGCTGTTTTCCTAACCAGTTTTCTACATGCGTGAGGCTTATTACTTTAAAACGTTTTTTTGATGTTGAATCTTCAAAAAAAAACGGTCTAAGGATAATTTATATCAATCTGAAATCTAATTTCGGAGCACTTCCTTTATCATCTAAAAACAATGGGCAAATAAGCTTTTCACAATAATTATTTCAGGCCTCATATATACCTCATTAACCTGTTTTTTCCCTTAATCATCCATGTATTTCTCTTTGGAATGAAGTCAATGTAACAAAACAAAACACTTATTTCTCTGTGCTTTATCTTGCCATTAAGTTTCATTAGAAGATTGAACAACACCTTTACAAGTTAGAAAACATTAACATGGAGCGCCTAGTGGCTCAGTGGTTAGAGCGGGCGCCCCATATACAGAGGCTAAAATCCTCAACACAGCGGCCCAGGTTCGATTCCCACCTGTGGCTCTTTCACCCCCCCTCTCCTGTTTCAAATAAAGGCATGAAAAGGCCAAAAAAAAAATCTTTAAAGAAAACCTTAACATAAAGTTCACATACAGGAATGTGAACTTGGTGTCTAGTCAGTTCAGTCATCTGGTGGGGGCATGTAAATCTGCATGCAGATCATTCTTAAAATGCTTAAATTACATGTGTAAGTGTAGGTACACCCTGGTCATGAATGCCTACGGAAATGCTGAGTGTTAGGAGCGTATCATTTACCTGTCCCTCCCTATCAGAGTTGGTATTTATTATCTGTCTCTTTCCCATTTCTTTGTCTCCTCTTTCAGATACTCAGAATGTCAAAGAAAAACAATTAGGGGAATGCACCACATTACTGTCACTCCCATCATGTCTGTCCATTCTGCCCTGACATGGCGGGCAGGTTATTGTTTGTTTGTGTGCATGCCTGTACGCTGTATGTTTGGAAGAAGTGTAGAAAACATACAGTCTGTGTGCAGAGAGGTGTGTCATTGAATGCATGGTTTGCTTGGAGTATTTGGAGAATCTAACAAAGGAAACATCCATACTGGCAGAGTGACATGCCTGCACCCCTGAGGACACGAGTCTGTGTCACAACAGGAGGAGCCTGAGCACATATCACAAATAGTACATCGACAGCAACCAGCAGTAATGCAACACATCAGCGTGGTACCAATTAAATGGCTGTAGAATCCAACCCACCGGTGTACATACAGCTCACGGACATGCCCACAGTCAAACCAAATGTGTGAATTTTGGAGTCTGATTCTCACTATGTTGGGCTGTACTTACAAATATATAAATAAATAATATTGCCTCAGCAAGCATTGCTGCACTGGACTACAAAGAATCAAACAAGAAGGAACAAGAAAGATGCATTAAAATACATAAAAAAAATTTAGATTTGTTTTTTTTGGAAAACAGTCAATCTGAGTTAGAAAAAGGTTGGAAAAAAAAACAACTTAATGGATTGTTTATTTCATTAGTTTTAAGAAATAAGACTTTGGGCACTTAACTAAGACAAAAAGAAATGTATAGAAAAAATTAGGGAGGAGGCTTCTTGTTACCAGAACATAATTTAGTTAAAGTTTTGTAATCCTGCTTCAGAGATTGTTGCCTGTTCTATCATGTCCTTAACATCCATGGTTAAAGCTTTTAGGCTGTGCTAAAGGGAATTTTCAACAGTCCTGACAATTAACAGAGTAATTTTATCGCATGCTTGTTTGTGTGAGACCACTATCTTAATAAGGCAGATTTACTGAAACTAATTTGCTGATTCCCCTGCCTGTTTCCCTGCTGTGGGCAAATATCGCCCATCTGGCACTGCTACAAAAACTAGCCTGTGTACTGCATACTGCACTCCTGTCTCCTTCCCATGGTGAGATAAAAGCCCAGATATTGGAGAGTTACAGTAAGTGCTTTCACCAATTGCACTTAATAGAGAGGAAATGAAGAGAGATGAGCAGGGATGAAACAGAATATGAGGAGAAACTTACCAGAGAGTGTTTCTTCCTGGACGACAGGTCCAGTGTGGTATCATACAAACTTTCTACAAAATTCCGTAGACATGGCACGTTTACCTCATTCTTCACAGTCTGGGGGAGGATGCATAACACAAAAGTTAGTTTAGAAAATTGCTTTAACCATACCCCAGTGTCCTTATGTATCTTGCTTTCCTGACAAGACACTATATTTGTGAGTCCAAGATTTAGATTATAAAGATATAAACACTATATATTTATACCAACATATTTACTGTACAGCAGAAAGACGTACAGACTTTCCAAAACAGCAAAAGTGCACTGAGCAGTACTCTTAGCAGTAAGATGAAATGCACTTACAGCAGCTACAGGTACAAGTATCTCCACAAAGAGTCCAGCTAACGAGTGTTTAATGTCTTTATCCTTCACTTCCAAGAAATACTGTGCACACTCCTAAAGACATAAGGAGAGAAACAGAGTAAGAGACAGTGAGGTAAACAATGTATATGATCATTTTGTAAATGCAAGGTCACTGGTTCAAATCCATGTATCCTTACGGGTGAAGTAAAATGAGAAACATTCTCGCCACTGCAATTACTATCAAAGAAACAAAATACAAGGCACTTAACCCCTAATTAACTTCTCAGAATTTAATAGGATAGCTCGACGATAGCACCAACCAGCTTCCAGACATGAATGTATGCAGAGAAAGAGCATATCTGTCATGTAAACACGCCTACAGATTCCTAAACCAAAGTCTCTTTACAATGTGTCGGCATGTAAATAACAGGTAAGGGAATAATATCATTTCAGCTCTACCTGCATGAACTGGAATGAGGCTTCAAAGTCTTCCACCGGGTACATTTTGATGCGGAAGAACTTGAGTCCCATGATGAGGCTGATGGTGGACTGGATGACATAGGGGCTCTGCTCTTTTTGTCTCAGCTCCTTCAGCTCGGAGATGA
The DNA here is from genome assembly GCF_963691815.1 of Echiichthys vipera. Classification (NCBI taxonomy): domain Eukaryota; kingdom Metazoa; phylum Chordata; class Actinopteri; order Perciformes; family Trachinidae; genus Echiichthys; species Echiichthys vipera. The sequence continues at coordinate 12,979,501 of NC_139839.1, read as the reverse complement.
ACTTCTTCCTCACTGCTGGGAATCTGTCGAGGAAATGGCCAGCAGATGTGGACAGTCATACGGGTCTCAGCTGAGAGGTGCTATGGTTAATCCAATGACTACAAAAATGCAGCAAGACGTTTTGCATACATGTTGATTTGCTAATATTAATCTAAACTCTTAGTTCTCTATGCATCTGTTTTTTGTTTTTTTCCATGGGTATGTGTTTGCATATGTACCCACCTTCCAGATTTTGCCAACAGTGCTCTGCAGGCCTATATTTAGAATGGCATCTGGAGGGGTGATGTGGAGGGAATGCGTATGTGTGTACATGCACTTGTTCTTTGGCCAACTGCGTTCTTTTTGCATGCTTCACGTGGGTTGCCACATCAGTTAAGTAAGTGGAAGAATCATTAGCCTTCTGTTCATTGCATATAAACACTGTGCGCTGCCCATAAATCAAGGTGGAAAAAAACACATAATGCCAAAAATAAAGTATGCACCCAGATTGTTTGTTATTGCCTGTGTGTCCTCAACCTTTTCACATCCCTGTGTGTAAATAATGTACTACTAATAACTTACACTGAAAAGGGTGTTATAAATCAACTAAGACGCTTAATCAAGTGGAAAACCCATCATCCACACAGAAGACAGTGTGCTACACCAGTTCTTTTGATCCATTATTATATCAATGACTGCATTAAACAATGTTATGGCTCAGCTTGTGTGTGTGTGTGTGTGTGTGTGTGTGTGTGTGTGTGTGTGTGTGTGTGTTTGCGTGCGTTTGAGTGTGTATGTGTGTGTGTGTTCCTGACTCAAACTAAAGACCAGTTAAATGAGGACAGCTTGTCCAAAAAAGGAAAAAGATGATTTTGGGGTTAGTGGTTAAGGTAAGGGACCAAGGTTGTATATGTAATTTCCCTTAAACTGACTAAGGTAAACGTGTGTATGTGTGTGTGTGTGTGTGTGTGTGTGTGTGTGACAGCAGTGACAGCAGTGACTGAGCCACCCCGTGAACCTCCTCTATCACAGTAATAATAACCTCCTGGAAAATGGGAACAGGGCTCATCACTCATCACACACAACATTAGACAGACGGAGGACCATCATCTGGAGTGTTATTACACACTCACGCACGCACGCACGCACCCACACACGCAAGCACACATTTACCAACACACACATAACAAGACTACTAGCACACATGAATGGGCAGGCATTTGTTTTTTTTCTCACGTGCACTATAGACAGAGGGGCAGCATTTGCAATTACTTTTTCCACAGAAAAGGGGATCAAGAGGAGGACAGGTAGCTGAACTGTAACGGCACATTCAATTTGACCTGGCTGACAAATTCTGCCTTTACTGAGAGTACGACATGAATTTCCTTCTAAACTGTAAAATTAAATAAATACACATTTTAAAACCAAATTGTAGACGTTTAAGTGATTACAACACATACAATGCAGTATAGACATTAATTTGCATAGTACCTGGACTGAGCTACAACTCCCACTACTTCAGCATAGAGGTCAGCCACTATGTGCATGTTGCCTGTGTTGGGTCCCAGATACCTAAGAATGAAACAAAAAAATAATATTATTATATTATATAGTGATATGCAGAAGTGTAATAGCAATACATTTTCAAATTTGTAATTTGCATAAATGCATGCTGATGTCAAAACTGCATGTGGATATGTTGCAGTTGGTCAGAAAATCAGACAGTAATGCACTGAAACTCTAAACTGTGCTTCATTCAATGCATTCTACTAAATGTTTCTTACCCTTCTTTGTATTTGAAGTGTTTGAAGGTCAAGTTTATAACTTCTTGGATGAGTCCATCCAAAAGAGGATGGAGGGGGATCTGGATTGACAGAAAACATTATTTTATCCGGAATTCAGTCTTATCACTTGATGTATACGAACATTTCATGACAACAATACGTCCAAACAAAGTGTGTTATTTCCATGTATTCGGCTCACAGCCTGGGGAGCCATTTGCGTATTCTTGACAGGATCAAGAATATACAAATGACCCTTTATATTTGCTTTAATTTAGCTAACAGTTTCACATGAGTGGAGTGGGAAATACTGCATCTTGTAGACTGATGTCAAGTCAGTTGTTAATCAAAGAAGAGTTCAAATGAAACCTTTCCCTTAAAACATTTAAACAAAGACAAACAGTCCTTTCCCAACATGTCTTTGTTTCCAGTGATTGAAGGAGACATACAGCATAGTGCAGAATAATTGGTCACAGCCTAAATTGAGACTCACCTGCTTTAAAACTTCTATAAGCACGAGTGAAAAGATGAAGTCTATTGCCAGATCTCTCCTCTCCAATAAGTAGTCCTTCTGTTGCTCGTCACTGAAACAGACAGAAACAGAAACATTAGTTGTGACAAGGGCTGGGTTTAAAAAAAAGGGATTTTCAGATTCAAATGGATCTTCATTTGCATGATGCGTTATCAATTCAAGAGAGAGCACCAGTGATCTCTGCTGACATTAGTGTCTTTAAGAGGTAGCCAGCTTTATTTTAAAGATAAAGTGACAATATCAGTATCACATGAAAACTAGACAACGTAATGCATCATTGGTAACAACCATTGTGCATTTACAACATTAATTCTCTGAGCATCTCTTTCAGAGCAAAACAGTATTGTGACTAAGATATCACTAATCAAATTAATATGGAATCAAATTGAATCAGAAACTGAATCAAATTGGGAAATCAAGGGCGATACTCAGCCGTGGTTGGGACATGCACTGTAACAGTGTGTATGGAGGCCTAAGTGTGCGCTTCGGTTCTTGCTTTTGTCAAACGAATGTGTCACACATCAGAACTTCTTTTATTAATTATCCATTAATTAATTGTATGTACCATCTGGTCCACTACGCAGCTATGTGTGCTGTACTACTGTGTGCAATTTGTTCGAGATTTGGAAAACAAGCTTCTGTAAAAAAGACCTTCAGTTCTGGGTTAGTTGTGCAGGGCAGTTATGTTTTAGGTTAAGACTTTTACTGACTTTTCTGCTGTTTGTGTGGCAGGACTATATATGGTTAGGAATGTAGTGAAAAACATACAATGTCCTTTTTCCTACTGTTTATGCGTACATTTTGACGTATATCTATTTCAACTTCTCAGGTGGGTGCCGATACGACTTTTACAATTGAGTGTGTACTGTTTGCTGTGCTCTTACTTTTTTGACTTGGTGTTGGCCCTGGGTCGATATTCATGGGACTCGTCTTCCAGGCCGTTCTGTCTCTTGTACCAGTCAAACAGAGTCTTCAGGATGGACGGCAGGCAATACTCTGCTAGAGAACTCATACTGCTGATCAACTGCACAGAAATAAGGAGCAAGAGCAGGGGACGGTGAGTGTGTGTGAAAGAGAAGATTGTGAGGTTAATCCATTCCCAAAATAAGACAAGAGTAGTAGATTTGGATGACAGAGGAAAAAAAGGGTCAGGACAGGTATAATACTGTATGTCGGGTTCACGCACTTGGTCGAACTGTGGGTCCTCTCCTCTCTGCAGAGATTTGTTAAGTGGCTTCTCCTGTGAGATACAAACGGACAGAAGGTGAAACATGCATGTAAGAAGAGATGAGAACAGGTAGAGATTTCAAATCTCAGACTGCCCAAAGTGTCTAAATAACTTGTTTATCCCCCGACTCCGAACTGTACAGCCATATGTAGTCTGTACATATCGGAGACATATAAACCATATGTAGGTGTTGCATTTTCAGCTAGATGTAAATATGATCATCGGCTAAGTGCCTACAACAAGCCAAGAACAGATTTAATTGCTTGTATTAGACTTGCTGCTTAGGCACTAACCTTGTTATGTTCCTTTCATGAAACATATCAGTTGTTCAGCCACAAATCAGTTGTTCGAGTGCCATAAACATACAAGAACACTACTATACATTATGCATTGTGCTTAGATTATTTGCAGAGCCAAATTAACTCAAATTAATCCTCTATACCCAAAGAAGCAGTTGCTGCTGGCACACTCTGAGTGACTCAGAGTATGGGGTACAGTATGTCTCAGACAGGAAAGATGCCAATATTTGTATCCAAAACATCAACATTTTTTTTAGTCAAATCCCACCACTTTCTGTGTATTTCCCTTTAAAAAACATTTGATGCTTGATTATATTAAATTGTACATTTGTATGTACAGCATACATACAAAATGTATATGAAAATAGCAATTTTCCAATGAACGTTTGTGCTGATGTAAGTATTGTTTTATAGCTGTAGCTGCTCATCAAATGCATCAAAGGACAAAAAATAAATTAGAAAATGTCGATGCATTGTGCATCACCAGCAAAGCCATTAGGCCTTGATAGTTGACACATGACAGTACAGAACTTTAACAGCTAGTTAAAAAGATGAGGCATTGACTTACACCATTCAGGTTTACTAATATGTAAACATTTCAACACATACATATATACTGTACATACGGATAAGACGTACATTAATACGTCACCTTGTGCTACCAAACTAAACCTAACCCTTAACACAACCCTTCCTCTATGCCTTTGAAAAAAAATGTTCTGCTTTACTTTAGTTCCTCATCCAAATCATTTCAGTTTCACCTTTTATACTCTTCAATGTTGCACAGACATCTAGTCTCTTTAAATTAACCTTTGCTCTCAAGTTAAAACAACCACCCTTTCAAAGAACATACATTTTGGTTAGTTTATATTAGGCTATATATCAGACAGGATACTGAGGATATACTATTTCGCAGTGAGGTGCATTGTAGGCATCACTTTCTGTGCACAAAAAAGATTAGCCAACATTCGTAACCTGAGAGAGATGGGACGAGAGAAGCTGAGACAAAACAAGATGATGCAAAGTCACTCACCAGTGGTTCGGCCATGATGATGCGAATCTTGCGTTCAGATAGCAAGGTGAAGTTGGCAAACAAGCTTTTTAGGACGAACTCGCCCGGCTTACTCTCAGGGTCCACGTTGACGGGCGCCATGACGACAGGACCCTTCCTCTCTCCCAAGGTTCCACTGACTGGCGGGAGGGGTGGCTTCAGTCCCACTGGAGAGGCTGGGGAGAGTCAGGAGAGGTCAGTTACACTAAGTCAGGCATTTTCAAGGTTTTTTTAAAGTCTGCCACTATGCTCCCCTCCCAGACAAAATTGAGACTACTTGCTTAAAAATCAGCTATATATTCTCACTCCTATAACAATTTTTTTGTCTTACTTCTATTTGGGGCATAATCCTGCACTACGTTTTGGAACCACTGTTACCACCATAATTTGGAGGTTTTTGGGGATGTATAAAGGGAGTCAAATGTTGCCTAGAATTAGCTTTGGATTACAACTTAAACCGCTATTTTTTTTGGCCTTTATTGGTTTACATTACAAGTTCTGAATTCATGAGGGGAGCCTTTTTTCTAGGATTTCTAAGCAGATTCATCCATGATGGACGTTGTAGATGATACCCTTAGAAAGTGTAAGTGACACTCAATCTAAAAATATGTGTATCATGCGCCTGTGTGTTACTTGATTTATGACTAATGACCAATTTGAGTTAAGACTCTGAGAAGGGTTATGATCTTTGACGTAAAGGGTTTTAAAGAACTGTAATTGCCTCTAGGAGCTTTGTGTCACAACCACTGCTGCAGATTCAATGGATACAACATTAACAGCAAAATACTGTTATGTTTACACCTCCCTGCTTTGTACAGCTGAGACACAGATCCTCATGCTCTCCCTCCAGTCGACTGTCTTCATAAACCATGTCCATGTCAAAACAACGTCCATTTATGATTTCTTTCCATAAAGTTAAAACTCCTCAACCGTGACTAATTTATGTTGAGCGTGTGTCCAAGTATGACAGGATACACTTTCTAGGCACATAGATGGACAGACACACACACACATTTGCCGGGCAGTTCATGTTTTCATTTCTCCCTTCTGCTTAGCAGCATATTATTTGGAAGATGTGGGCACTATTGCTTCTTAGAAGACGTAATGATAAACACACAGAGAAAGATAGACGGAGGGTGGTTGGAGTCTATAAGGGGTCTGAGTGAGAGACAAACGACAGACGAACAGACAGATATAAGGAGGGCAAGGGCATTTTTCTGTCATGCGTCTCTAAGAATATTGACATGCCCTTAAAATAGACAGCATCAGTGACTATACACTGAAACAAAGCAATAATTCACAAGAGTATTTGCCAGAAGTGGTTAATATGTGTGAGTTAACAAGTCTGTCAGGTCTATCTGACCTTTCATAACCCACATGACCTGACCTCACGGGAGAGGTGAGAACTAAACACTTATTCCTGGACTGGACCCCAGGCCTCATGGACTTCTTTCTGTGAAAGTCAAGCACTCAAATAGGGCAAACATGCGTGCACATGATCACACACCCCTTGCACGCTTACCAAGGCCCTTGATGAAGCTGATGACACTAGCCCTGCTCCATTTAGTTGGCACTTCCATGGTGCAGACAGGTAAACAGAGAGATAAAGACAGGCTAAAATGGGCAGAAACAGTAGGATGGAGGAGGGATAGGACACGGGTAGAGGGTAGGACGTTGAGGAGGGGTAGCTGAGTAGTCTACAAGATGTAAAATACAGCTCCCATGATTGACAAACGAAAGTTATTCCTTGCGGAGAGATTAGCGGCACAGAAGTTTGTCTTTTCCACCATGACAGTAACTACAGACATCAGAATAATGACTTGCTTTGGTCCTAGGCAGGCTTAACCAAAGCTAAAGGTGTGAAGCTCCATCTTTAAGAAAGTGACAGGCAGGTAAAGTGAAAGTGGACCGTGCACCTGGGGTGATAAAGAAAACTGTCATGACAGCTGTATTCCATTTTCATTCCAAATGAAACAGGAAGATACGCTGTATCCACAGACCGGGAGAGCCATAGCCAGGTTAAAACTGCCCAGAAGACTTGACGCCTCAGAGCTGCGAGTGTTGCAATCACAGAGGAAAAGATGGTGTCAAAGAGTCTTATCAAAAAAGCAGAAGAGGCAACCGACTTGTTCCATCGTGAGTTAACTCTACCAACAGGGAGCAGGAAATATTCCACTGTACTGCTCCAGCAGAGGCTTGGGTGGATCAGAAGCTGTGTAGGGGCCCAATGCTTGAGAGCTACATGAGCCAACAGACCAACTATCAGTTTCTACTTTAGGTTCTGCTCCGACACTGGCCCGCCATCCCTTCGCTGAACGACAACTCCCGTGACCTTGGAATCCTTGCATTGGAAAGTTGTATTGAAATAAAGAGCTTCTTTGAGAGTGGTTTTGTGGCTGTCCTTTAGTTGTCAGTAGCAGTTAAGTAAAGTCTGCTCCTTGTGCAGATCTGACCAGAAGAGTTAGGGTAGGAATTTCAACACTGCCCCGAGAGAGAGGCGAGGGGAGGAGGGACGCGCTATATATAGACCACTGGAGGTCACTCTCTTACATACCCACCACTCCCACTGACCCCTACTCATACGCAAGTGAACACACATGCAAATAGAGACACACTTACAGAGGCACACATGTACATGACAATTTTACAGGGCAAAGAGTGACAAATTAGGAAAACTAAATAATGTGATTAAACTACAAAGCGAATGGCAATGATTTAATTCAGTGAATGCAAGACTGACTCTAAACAGAGGTAATCCGGTAAGGCTTCCATGTGACATGAATTTAAGAGTGCGTGAGTGTAAATGTGTACAAAAATGTGTGTGTGGCCTTATGCATGAGGGGGTGGGGGGAGAAGAAATTAGAGTAGGAAGACGTAACGGTGTCTGATAAAGCTGTCAATATATAGCACACTGGAGCACTTCCTAGGACTGTCGTAGACCTCTGCATGACTCAGCATTTTAAGACATGATTCAGTAGAAATCTGCCCCATAGAGTCAATACAAGTCTATCTTGGTTTAATTATATTTTATAGCCTAAAAGATTTCTTTAACAAACGGTGTGAGCAAGACAAAGACAAAGAAAGACAGAAAAGAAGAGGATAGGGAAAGAAAATGTCAAGGAAAAGACTGAGATGCCAAGAGGACAGATGAGAAAGAAGCAGATTTATACAGAGGAGAAGTGCGGGACATGAAGTAGTAGCCCTGAGCTTAAAACTAGGATGCTCAACTAAGGTGGCTGTTTTAAACGCATGTTGTGAATTCAAACAAAACTACCTGGTTAGTTTTAGGCCATAGAACAATTAATCAATCGACAGAAAATTCAACTTTTTTGATGATAACGTATTTAGTCATTTGTGAGGGTTTCATGCTTTTCTTTTCATACCAGATAGTTAACTAAATAATTTGGGGTTTGGGCTGTTGGTTGGAGAAAATAAGTCATCGACTTGGACTGTGGGAAATTTTAACTGTCATTTTTTTTTTTACTATTTTCTGACATTTTCCAGACAAAATAGTTATTGACTTCGAAAACAGTCCACAGATCATTTGAGAATGTAAATAGTCTGAGTTGCAGGCCTAGCAGAGAGACTTTTGTCTTCATGTCATATAGACAAACTAACATACTGAAGAGATGAATCATGACTAATGTATGATAATACCCTGATGCATCAAGAACACAGCTTTCAAACATAAGTCTTCATACAGACGTTTAAATAAAGACCTGGGTGTTAACTTTCGTTGGTAAGCATCGCAACAAGTTTTCTTGGCTTGCAAAAAGATAAATCACGCCTGTGCAGCTTACAGTTTGTTGGCAGTGTCTAAGTAAAATGCATTGCGATGAGTCACTTTTAAAAGCACAATTACCACAAACACACAGCGCCTGCCCTCGACAAGACCTAGCAGAACCAAACCTGTACGCTGTCAGAGGAGGCAGCTGACAAACTCTCTGCGTGTCATTAATGCATTCTGGCATTTTCATTGTGTTACTCTTGGTCCTTTAGTCAGTTAGTTATGACAGCTTGAAGCACAACAAAGGTAATTCTGTACGCTTGAATCAAAGGTATAGTCACATGTACTTGAAGAGTTTGACATATAGCTGGAAAATAAAAAAAACATTCGTCAAAATAGGACACCTTAACACTTGTGCTTACCATATAATGTAAACAAACTTAGATTTAGCTAACAGGTTACAATACTGTGTTTCCACTTGATTCAAGATGGTTCTTTTCACCATAAATATCATGTATTCTAATAAGTTATAGTAAAAAAAATCTGCTTGTTTCAGGTGTGTTTGTGTGTGTGTGTGTTTGTGTATGTGTGTGTTGACATAGTTTATACAGGCCGACACATGATTATTTCAGCACGGCTGGCATGAGATGGAGGATGAAGTTCAACTTGATTAGGTCAGCTATTTATCTAGTGATATCACCCAATATGCATGGAAAAACACAAATCTAGCTTGGATTTATCAGGCCAGTTTCTTGGCAATCTATCTTTCTGACTGCCTTCATCATTGTGACCTTGGAAAAGACATATGCAACTAAATGTGGCTAAGAGCTTCGGTGAGGAAACACATACACCACCATGGTCCCTGTGATTTCTTTTTTATTACATCACATAAATGGCTGAGGGGGGGAACCATCAACACATCCCATCCAATTCATCTGTAACCCTTACACCAACATAACCCCTGCTGACAGTAACCTTCAGCACACAGCTAATATATGAGCTGCTCTGCGAACCAGGCACACACATACACAAAAACGACTTTGAAGGGGTCTGATGAAAGAGACTTGTACGACACAAAGACCAAGCATCAGAGCACATTGAAAGGTGTCCATATGACTCTTAAACTACTCAAACATATATGCACAAAATGAAAGCTCACACAAGCAGTGTCCAGTCAATATATGAAAATCACAACAGCAGGAGAGCCTGCTGCGGATTTCTGCATCCTCTGCATCAATGAGAAAAAAATTGATGTCACAGTAATAGTAAACTACAGGCTGCTTGGTGATGACTAAATTAGAGTCCCAGTGGTAATATAAGACAGAAGTGCTTTCTACTCACTGTAATGCCTCAGTTTCAATGAGCCCCTAGCTAAAAGTGGGGGGAAGTACAGTATGTCCAGTTGTTGACAGTCGGAGATGATGCTGCAGGGCATTTATTCTTGACTGCCTCAGAGTGACTTACAGTAGCATTACCTTTTGTTTGGTAAACACTGACTCGCTGACTGAGGAACTGATTAAGGGATTGAATATTTTTGGAGTTTCAACTGCACGTGTAGTAGGGTTTACAGAATGATAACACATTATAACAAAGTCAAAGACCGACTTCTTCTTTTGCTGAGTAATGTGCTGTATAATTCATATAGAAAACTGCTGAGGAGCCAGATTTACCCTTAACTAAACCCTGGAGCAGCTATCTCTCTTTCAACCCCTTGTCTTCCATTATTCCATTACGTAATATTGCCAAATATTGACAGTGTGGATCACGCTGTATGCAGCCTGTTTTTCAGTCTCATCCACTCCTAATATTCGCACACAGATACACAAACAAAATAAGCGAAGTCTGTACACTGCAGGATCTAGTGACGACTAATCGGTCTGAGGGCAGACTGCATCACGCATTTGTTTGGCATACCAGCAACAACAACCTTGATGTGTTAGCTGTACTCACTCCCTCCTAAGGACTTGAGCAGGGACTTGATGCTGATGTCAAAGAAGCCTGAATCCTGCTGGCTGGTCGCCATGGCTGCAGAGGCTATGTCGCCACGGTGACAGACAGCAGAAGGAGGACAGGATGGCAGGATGAGGCGTTGCGGACAGAGCAAGTAAGAAAAAGAGGAGTGCGCTCTGAGAGAGAAAGACTGGGAGAGAAGGAGAGAGGGATGCGGGTGGGCAGCCAGCGATGCGGATGTTGCGGCTGTCTGCTGCGTGTGTTTGTTTGTGTGAGTGCGTGCGCGCGCACACACATAAAAGAGTGTGTGTCAAAGAGAAAGAAAAAGAGAGCCTAAGCCTCGCCTGCACTCTGTATATCTATCTTGCTGGCTAACACCCCCCATCCCCTCTCTGTTTTGCTCTCTCAGGACAGTGATACACAGATGTTGGTAGACGCAAGCAGCCAATCCTCTTAGAGGAAAGACAGGGAGAGAGAGGGGGGGGGGGTAGAGAGAGAGAGAGAGAGGGATGGAAAAAACATACAGAAGATAGTACAGCACGGGGGAGACAGTGGGAGGAGAGATACTGGAGAAATTGAGATGAAAGGGACAAAGGGCAGAAATGTAATGTTTCCCGATCACTGTTGTCCAGTTCTATCTGGCAATAAGGGTTGAGTGAGCATGCTACGAGCCCACCTCGACCAACAAGAGCCGAAGGACGCCGTGAAAGGCAGGCAGCCCCAAAGAAAAGCCAGGAATACTAACTAGTTAATGGCATCACTGTCTCTGAAGTGTCCATAATGCACAATAAAATTGTCTTAAATAAAAAGAGATATAAATGCTGTAGTCTAGGGGTGGGAATCACAGAATAAATCACTATTAGATACTATCACGATACATTGCCCACGATATACAACAACGTGCAGAGGCAAATAATAAACCCTAATTCATTAATTAAAAAAATACACATTTCTCTCTAATAAAAATATTGTTATTTGGCACCAGTGTATTGATAATGTATCGCAAGAGGAAGGATTACAATATATTGTAATCTTTCACTAAAACAGTGCCCTATTACTGTCCAACCACCGACTTTTCCAGCTGGGAGGAGCTCTGTTTTGATCCAAATGTTTAAATGCTCATTTGAGACGCCTTTAGTGTTTCAAAACCAAAACATCCAGTATGAGGGGAGAAATACTGTTTGATACAGAGCCAAGGTAAGTCCAACCAGCAGTTTGGAGTAATAAGATTGTAAATACTCTGGAAGTATTAATAGCCTATGAACAACTGAATGCTCCAATGGGGACTAATAGCTTCCACCTTGGGACTGTCTGTTGAGCCACACTGCTACAGAAAGGGATTTGAGAGATTAAATCCTGCTGGAAAAAAAATCAACAGAATAAGGGAATGAATGACTCCTCTATCCCATGACGATTAAATTGTTAGAATTGCTGTATGTCACAAGAAAATACAAAATAATGATATTTGGCAGTTTAACAAATCATATTTATCGGTTTAGCTCTAACTAACCCATTTGCATGACACCAACCAGAATTAGATGACGATGTATCAGGTGATGAAATGACAGCAGTGATTCTGTAGGGTGGTGCTTCTCAGGCAATTAACCACTTTGTGTCCTTTCCAGTAAATTCTTTACAATGTTTTTGTTTTGGTTATTAACAGCAATATTTAATTTAATTAACTGCATGGTAATTATTGTTTTGTATTTATTTGAGGGGCAATGACGCATGACGCAGGCTGCTCCTGCAGATATATTTTTAACCAAAGAAATCAAATTGAAGCAAACAGTCAGCTACAGTGGCACTAGGGTTAGCTTATCCTAGCTTTAGAGATCATTTTCACTGGTTTAACACCACAGCCACTTTTAATTTGTTACATCCCTCCTTACGTAAGTATGGGGGCCAACACCAACATTTACCAGCAACAACAATTAATTTAGAGTGCTTAATAGTTTCTTAATAGTTTAATTAGACAATAGTGAGAGAAAATAAAGTCTCTTCCTTCACCTTAAACAGTCCCATTTTCCCTTGGCTGCCCTTACAGTTGCCTGTCTAAGCAAAAAGGTATTATGGCCATCAAGGCAATGATGCTACGGTTGGGTGACTAAGAGTGGAAGTGCAAGTGGATAATTAGGGTCATCGTTTAATTCCCTGGATGAACTGCGGAAGTGCCACAGGACATGCGAACGGGTCAGGGAGAGAGAACAGAGGCAGGGGGAGAGAAAATGAGAGAGAGGGGAGAGGAGGAGCAAAAAGTGCATAAGATACAGTATCATGCAATGCTGCAGCTCAGAGGAGAGGTACCAAGCACAGGATGGCCTGGTTCACATTAACAGACAATTACAGTCTAATCTCAAAGGAGGAGAAATATAGCAGAGAACCACTGCAGGCCTATTCTTGTCTGCAAGTTCTGCTTACTTCATTACCGTGTGGGCCAAATAGTATTAGGAAATAACAATTCCTGCTTTGGTGCTAGCCTGCTTACTGAACCAAGAAAATTAAACCAAGTTGACAATCACAGAAAAGTAAACTAAATCATTTAAAAAAAAACGTTCTCCTGTAACTGCATGTTTCGTGTGTATACCCTTCACTTGCTGTTGCACCAAGCAGTTAAACTCCAAGATGGTTAGTAAATAATATTTGACCAAAGGTCTGCTCTTTGTTATTTCAACCCACCGCAACCTCATCTCTTCTTACGAAGCGAAAGTATAAAAATGTCATGTTTGTTGACCCTATTTCTCACATTTCTCATTAGGTTATAAAGTTACATCTGCCAGCTGTGAACCTATGGGAGTGTTTAGTTGTTATGTATGGGCAAACTAAACATGAGACAGGTAGTTTTTTGTGTAAGTTAGAGCTGCAGATGAGGCAGAGTAAGACCAACATCTATTGCAGGTTGAAATAGCAAAGTCTAGGGAAACAAAGCACAGAAACATTCAAGTGCAATGTGTTTGTTGGAGTGCAACTCATGTCCAAAATATGAAAATCTATTCAAATTACCTACAATGAGAAAGGGGCAATCTGCCACAGAGTGACAAACATTTATTCAGCCTACAAAATTTAAAAATCATGGACATAACACAACACACACCCTGATGGAGGTCCTAGGATTCCTCACATTCTGAGCAGGGGCCTGGGCATGCCAGCTGTTGGAATGTGACTCCTCCACACACACACACAGCACACACGCACACATACAATGCAGTACGTACACATATTCATACATGCACACAGACAAATGCACAAGACAGGCCTTTCTGGATATGCACTAAACACTGGCTGTAACTAGATGAACCCAATTCTTTTAAGAATGTGCCGATCAAGTTTTTTTGGCTCTGATCCCGATGAAAATCCTTCACAGTAATATTTGAGAGAGGTATGACTTCTCAGGAGAACGTATTTGAATGTCATCATTTGGTCGATAAAATGTCAGAAAATTGTGAAAAGGATGCTCATCTCGATTTTGTAAAACCCAACGTGATGACAAACCAACTGTCCAAAACCCACAGATAGTTAGCTTCCTATCATATATGACAAACAAACGCAGTAGATCCTCACATCGGAGAAGCTGAAACTACATTAACTGTTTTGTGTTTTTCTCTGTCTTTCTCATACCATGTTCATTTGACCTGTGCTCGTGTTAACTGGTCCACCACAACACAGCAGATGAGTACACACACACACACACACACACACACACACACACACACACACACACACACACACACACACACACACACACACACACACACACACACACACACACACACACACACACACACACACACACACACACACACACACACACACACACACACACACACACACACAAATAGTCACAGAGGGACTGTTTGAGGGTCATAGTTCACACAGTGGTGTCTCCTTGACACAGCTGGGTTGATCAAATAGAAAACTCTTGTGAAGAATGTGAATGTGTATGTGTGTAGTCGTCATGCCAGGCATACCTGTCTCCCCAACATCGAAGTCGAAGTTGTGCGAATTATCACAGCATTTCCTGAGTCAACAATTTAACCTTTATGATCATTTATTGAGAAGTAAATTTTTCCTGAAGGGCACGTTTGGACAGATGGTATTTTGTTACATGGGCACCACCTCACTCCAGATTTCCCTTTTCCCTGTACACCCACTCTTCTTTCTTCTTTTGAAGTTAAGCCAAAGCCCACTGCAAAATGTAGTCGGATACCTTTCAAGGAGTCTATTATCAGGAAATTATGGACGGCAGCGATGCCAGAAGCATCCTACGATGTCACAGGTTTATTGTAGAGTTGAAACAACTTAAAGTAATACAATTTTAAGTCTTTCATTACTACTCCTTTCTTTTATTATCGATTGTAATGTTTGGGACATCGAAATAAAACATTATTCCACCATAACTGGAACTTTGGGTCACTCTATATAATAGCATCAGTTAGTATATGTGAAAATGTAATGAAAGTTTTGACTCGGCTGTGGCTTTCCAGGAATAGACAGAAACACTGGATCTGTTTGTCCACTGTAAGATCAGCAGAAACTATTGTAATTTCTAAGTGAAGACAAGGACAGAGGGCAAGTCTCACAGATAAGCAAATGATCCTTCAACTAAAAGGTTACAAGTCCAGGCACAGACAGGCCATCATTTTCAACTGCAATAAGTGTGTCAGGAGTGTAAAGTTTAGGAACTTAACTAGGGGATGAAATACACTGTAGTAATAACACACAGTCCTGCTAATACTTGCTAAGATGCTAAATGTACTAATGTCACCCAAAAGTTGTACCTGGTGATTTAATGTAAAATCAGTAATATTATCATTAAATTGAACTTTACGCCCAGCTCTATTATACTCTGACTGATTACTTAAGGTCTTGGTAAGGTTCACAGTTGGAAGTGTTTGGACATGTGAATCCCAGAAGTTAAGGTAAGATGAGAAAGAGAGAGTGGTTTGGGGGAAAACAAAAGCTGTGCTTAAATCATATGCCACATAGGCATGTCTTTGTCCTCATTCTGTAGAAAGGATTAGTGGAGTAATTTTGTGCTGTTTTCTCAAAACACAGAAGGTATCACTTTTCACGGGGTCTACAAAAACCACAACAAAGACACTTGTCACGTCAAGTCCTGAAGTCACAGCAAAGAAGAACCTTGTCATGGCAGACATGGAGAGACAGAGTGGGTCTGAACAGGTAGTAAGAGATCTATAACTTTTTCCACATCCCAAGCTGGAAACATAAAACCCAGCCCACATTCCAGTTGGGGAGTTGATGTTCAACCAGCCTGTCCACAATTTCCAGACTGCGAAAACCCTCAGGTCAATCACATTCAAACAAAACCAGGATTATAACAAAAAACAAATTGTTACATGCCGTTGACTCCTAGGCTAATGGCTCTCTCCTGTTCTACTTTTGATGTGTTCAAAAAGATTGCAAGCTTGTCTGCACCTACCTCCGAAGATCCTTGTCCTCTTTCTGGACCTAGACTGGATCTTAGTGAACCTCCCAGTGAAGTCACTGGGGTCAAACATGTCCAACGACAGAGAGGCAATGCGCTCCAGAACTATCCAATCCTGGCCTTGGCTCTGGTTGTCCGGATCCTGGTCCTGACCTCGGCTCAGACAGTGGCCATTGCAGTGTTCTGAAGCACCACTTTCGGCCCCGAGGCTTGTAGTGCTTCCAACATCTTCCAGAGACATGTCTCCACGAGCCGCAGGAGCTCAACCTGCTCCTCGTAGTCTACTGTCAAAACCTGGCCCTCCTCGGAGCTAGCTAGGAGACACTACATGATGGTTCTACAGTAAACTCATAACAAAAATAATCACATAAAAAAAAAACTGGTGAACCAAAATTAAGCAGACTGTTCAGGCACTCTTAAAATCCTTGCTTTACTTTTCTTCTTCTTCTTTCTGTCCACATTTTGGTATCCAATGTCTTATCACGAAGATTTATTGTCTTTATGTCGTGCTCATTCAATCCAGAGACAGTGAGCTCATCGCTTTGTTGTTTCAGATACACAGCTCTCCTGAGAGTACAGGTTCTCCCCTCGAGTTTCTCACTCTCTTGCTTAAAAAAAATAAAATAAATATATATATATGTATATATATATATATATATATATCTGCGTCTTCTTTTGTTTGAGCCGCGATTTTATTTTCTGAAAGTTCAGCTGTTCTTCTCCTTACGTGCTCTGTTTTTGCCCTCACCTGTTCTTTGTTTCTTCCTCTCTCTGTCTTTCTCACTGCTTCTGAGTCTCTGAGGCACAGCTGTGTTTCCCCGCTCTCAGGTGGTGAACAAGGGAGGGATCCAATTCCAAGAACGCAGCTTGATTGGGTGGTTTGGGAAGTTTGGGTGGTTCTCTTATCCTCTCTCCCTTGCACTGTCTTCTTTCTACTTTTTTCTCCCTCTGGGGTTTGTTCCAGCTACCTCCCTTCTGTCACTACAGACTATTTGGCAATGAGAAAATGACTTTCATTCTTGCTCACACACACACACCTGTTTCCATCTTCTTGTTTCATCTGTTCTTTCCTAAATAGTAGTAAAGAAGCAGAATGGCATGCATGTGCTTGATTCAGAAAGCCAACACATGACATGTGGGTGTGAGTAAGAGTCCCTGCACTCACTTGTCGAGGCTGTTTAGCCAGTTACAGTAACTCAATGTGTTAATGGTGTAGGATTACTGAGGGCAGACACACCCCTTTGCAGAGGGGAGAAACAAAGCCAAACACAAACAGGAAGAATCCTGAACACAGGGAGACAGACAGACAGTGTTTTGTTTAAGTCTTGATTAGCAGAAGTATTGCAAAGATACACTTGATGTTGCATTTTCATGAAGTTTGAAATCTGCCCCCCTATATTATATACTCATCTGTTTTACTACAGAGCTGGTAAAAAGAAAAAAATCAGTATGGCAAAAAAGAAAAAAACACAACATAGGTCTTAAACTCAAGTTACCTCCCAGCCGCTTATCTACAAAGAAAAAAATCTTACAGGAAGTGCAGTGTTCTGTTTTGGTCTGGTCCTAATTACATGTGATCCTGTAATGATCAGACATTCTACACTCTCAAGGCTAAAATAAGACATGTACCCGCTCCCTCAACACTTTATAATATATATATATATATATATAATTATAATATATATCCCTTTATAATCTATTTTGCTATACAAAAAAACAGAAACGTTACAAAAATCTGTTGTAACGTTTACCATAGAAGCCTTTTTACACACAGGACAAACACTAAAGTAGTAGAAAAAGCTCTTAAACAAATGTCAATCACAGTTGAGTTCATATATCTCTTTCTCTGTAGGTCCTAGGGTAGTTAGAATCTCTCAGGGGATATTTACCCTGAGGTGACTTACTGCTGTTTATGCCGCTATTGTCATGACAGCTCCATTAAGTGCCTCACCTGAGCGCTCTTGTGTATACATGTGAAAACAACAAAACTTTCACATCCTTATTTAAAACACCACAAAACAAGTTTAGCAATGAATGGCATGCCAGTGAGTCTGTGTACAGTACAGAAAATGTATCAACATAATATAAAGCATAACATAAAACCTTAATCTGTATTTTTCCAAAAACAAGTGAATAAATCAGGTGTCTTCACTTTCTTTTTGGCTTAAGAGAAACATCCCTTCACACAAGAAAATTCCTTGATGCATAAGAAACTAATGTAAAAAAAACTGAGATGACCTCATAATGATAGCAGATACTTTCCTTATTTCTTTATAGAAAGATACCATTTTTGGGAGATGTTGAAATTGACATTTTTAACAGTTTGCCACAGATTTTACATCAACCTTACTGGCAAAGAAATAGTTAAGGGTGGCAAACGAGCTGAGGGAGGCACGTTGCCAAAGTCAGTTAGAGAGGCGTACCATCCCCTAGGGGAGTACAACAGCCAAGAATTAACACACACACACACACACACACACAGGAGATTGTTTTTGTCCTTTCATTAACTGAAAACCCTGGCCAACCAATCAAAGAAAACGCACAAGTTACCCAATCATCTTCAGGAATGTGTTGCCAAACAAAAATTAGGACTCTGGGGTGGTGATGATGGGTGGAACACAGGAGACAGTGACAACGACAAAATATGTAAATCTAACCACATGTTTTTTTAAATCATTTTGTCTACTACTACATACAATATGCTGATGGAAAACATTACTCTTGAGATATGTTGACTGGCGCTAGACTCCACAGGGGTTCTCTGACAAGCTACTCAGGTTTGTCGCTCTCTTGTTTGCTTGACCTGATTAGTCAGTTGTGTTTATACTGAGTAGGTCAAACGCTGACAGTCTCACTCGCCCAATATAATCCCATCTCTTCTTCCCCTTGCACTCTTTTAAACTCTGCAATGTAAACTAGATTCTTGATTGTTTTTACATGGGTGTATGAGTCGACAGTTGATAGCACTGATGTGAGATACAGTAGGAGCATTAATGACAAGATTCAAATATATATTAGTATAAACACAGGGAGTCTAATAAATCTCCTCATATAAATGTGTTTTATTAGGCAAATATACAAAAAAATCATTGGAGGTTAATTCTCATGCCACAAACTTGACGTATAATAATTCTTCCTTTTTTTTAAATTTTAACCTCATTTTTTTTCTTGGGTTAGTACGCAGATGTTGCACATAAATCAGCCTGAATGAATAGAGCTAAGAATCACCTTCCACCCACTGTACAGACATGCTTCGGTTGACTGGGACAACCAAAACACACCCAAACAGGCATACACACACAAACCACAGGCTGAAAAGCTGGATAAACAGCAACACCATTTTAATAACTATGATTTCTCCGCTGCCCCAGTGCCTTTTTAGTCATGCATGTCTTTTTCTACTCAGTACTTGATCCAAACCCCAAATTCTCCTTGTCATCATGCTATTCTATCATATCTGATGGTCCCAACAAATAGAAATGTGTTTTTGCTAACGGGGATATGGAGCTGGAACTAGTGTGTCACTTGACAAGTGCCAACGAAACTCGTGTACAGTCTGACATATAAAGCCATTTCCTCTCCCACGCAGAAATGGTCAAAGTGAAGCTGTGAGGAATGTGCCATGAACACTTTTTGGCTCTTATTATCATCATTTAAAATCTTCCTCGCTCCTTACTTCCACATTTGAACTTTTATACTTCCACCCTAATTGTTTTCATTGATGTACTTGTTATCTAGCACTTTTTTGTGTATGACCTGTAAAGTAAATTGAGCAGTTCGGCTGGTTGAGCTACCTGACAGTTTACATTTGGGTCATAAATTGTGCCTTTAAGCATACCTCACAAGATGCTATCACCAGACACCACACACCTTTTTCTGCTGTGTGTCTTGTTCATTTATCCTCCTTTAACATTTGGAGACAATTTCACCCCATGAACCAATTATTATTATTAATATCCCTCTACTTATCATTTAAATTGCATCCTCTGAGACCTCTGCTACAACGAGAAACCTTTTATTTCTCCTGTCACTCAAATATGCTGTCAAGTTGACAGTTGCACAGCAACCCGGTCTAACAGCAGAACTGAGGGCATAAACAAGTTGACTTTTGGATTATGCACTTCACCAAGACTTCAGTTAAGGGGTTTACTGGGATGAAGGGAAACATTAATGACAGGAGTGCCTCACCGCAAGAATCCTTCTCTGCAGCTCTGTATCACCAACATTATTGTTCTACTGACAGTTGTAGCCTGAGATGGAGTACATATGAGTACATTTTGAGAACATGTCAACAAATAAAATATATGAAGGGCATTTTTAATGAGACATCTTGTTGGCTCTGTTGGTTAAAGCATGTACCAAGTAACAATGTTTTATTTTAAAACATATAAAGTATTCCTACTGGCATGTTTTAAAGTATGTAAAAATATTCTGCTATGATTAATATTTTGTTTAACATGGTTTTCCCACAAAAATACAGAAAAGAATTCTGAAGTGGGGCAGAAGCAAATGCAAACCTCAGACATTATGTTGTTTATAATAATTTGTTTGCTATAGGTGTATTGTTCATTTCATAGTTAAATTTATACAGGTATAGTTTTTTTTATTTGTTACATGTTCAGAATTAACTAAACTAAAATAAAGAAATTCTGGATCTGGCCTCGCCCAGACCACCTCTCCTTGCCAGGTCAACTGGTGAAAGAGCAGTGAGCATCAAGATGGTAGCTTCTCCTCTGATACCCATGGTTTCGCCATACTATAGTAGTTACGCTAATGATATGGATGCACCAGCTGCAAGTTGGCGGGGTTGCTCCTTCCTTAGATATGTGACGTATGAAACCCTTGCTGTCAGATTCCAGAATCTAGAAACATTCATTAGTAAACTGCAGTTTAATGGCATTAATGGCGTAAAGTGCTCATTTTGCTCATATGTCTTGCATTATATATATATATTATTCATATATTATTGTATTACATAAAAAAAACATTGACATGTTTACGAGGTTAAAAACTTGATCTTCACTGAAAGGGGTCTTTAATACCCTCTACTTATACATTATTATTGATGCTTATGACAATAAAAGTTATATATCTACCATTGGGTTTTGGTCATTATACATGCACTCGTCTGTTCCTGAAATTGGTTTCAACAGGCACAGTAACTGACATAGTATGGGCTTTTGTTTATTTTTCCTGCATGTTTATACTGGAATTGCACTGACTCATGCACTCAGGGTGCTGCACATGTGCCTTCTTAGAGTGAACGTAACACTTGCACTATTCTTTCACCTTTCTTTGGAGTGATGTATTTGACTTTTTGATACATTCCTCTTGACATGTTTTGGAGCTTACAGAGGGCGTCTAAAGCTCCATGGTAACCATTTACGGGTGACATGGCTGCAGTATTCTGATTATGATCAGACTGAACTGCCATTTCCTTTTTACTTCCCTTTAAACTCTCAACTAACAAGACGATATTGTGGGTGATTCAGAGGTCTGGAACCAGGCTAGGGCAGCAGTTTCAGTATCAGGTAATACTATACTATACTACTATACTATGGTATAATCTATACTAAGATGAAGTGAAAATATTTAAGGTCTTTCACATGTAGCATCTCATCCGATCACAGTAGAAGTAACTACAAAAACAGGCAGATGTCCTGTTTGTCTGTTCTCCTGTCATCATCAGGCCTACACACTGGCTCTACAATGCTGCCCCCTTCAGCCCAGTAGAGAAATAATAATTCTGTTTATGCAATCAGTAACATTTCTGATTCAGGGCAGTTTTGAGGACACTTTCAGAGACTGTAGAACACTATGTTTGTTGGTTTTGGACTCTACTGTTGTTTTGCGAGGAAAGAAATCATCTAGAGAACTTAGGAAGGGAAATGACAGCTCTAGGAAGATAAAATACAAATTTCCATTCAAATTCCAGGTTAAATTTTGTTAATTTATTCGTCCAGACTGAAGAACCCGAAAAACTCATAGACATTAAAAGCCTGGCAATTATAGTGAACTTGATGAACGGGGAATATGTGCAACTATGTTCATTAATTAATGCATAAATATTAGCCGTGGATGTGCACGTACAAATATGCAGTACAATATGCCCCTCAGCCTTTCCATACATATATAGATCTGTGTTATGTAACACCATCTCTGGGGTCTCTAATGTGCACTAATGCATCAGCAAACAGCCTCAGAGCTCCATCAAATCTAACAGCAGTAAAACAGCAGTCCCTGACCAATTATCTGAAGTTCTTAGTCAAACTCACAAAACACACAGGAAGTTGAATGATTTAATTCTCAAACAAACGTTGACATAATTATATCAACGCAAGGCTCAAACAGGCTTATCTGATCATTTAAAGTAAAAGAGTATTCTGCCACTCTCTAAGCAATATTCAGGAGAAGAGCTCGCACATAAAACAAGCATTAATCCCTAGCGCAACAGCACCTGAGGCAAAGAAATAGGGAGTGTGATGGTAAGGAATGTGAGTGTGTGTACCGATGTTTCTATGTATATGTGTGGACTTGTGTGTGTACTTGCAGGTTATGTAAGCCAGTGGGAGTGAGGTGCCAGGGGGTATCCATGGAAACGACGACAGCCAGCAAAGATAGACAGTTCACCGGCTCACTGAGGTTCACAAGTCTGGAGCGAGGGGGGTAAGCACAGTTTCTGGTCCTTTCCCACGTGGAGATGAAGCTCTATAATATCAGCTAACTAAGTGATCAGTGGCCTGCATGAGTCACTGAGCAACAGAGCTAAAATAGTGCACAGTGTCACTGGGAATGAGACCATGAACTTGAACCGTGACACACACACACACACACACACACACACACACACACACACACACACACACACACACACACACACACACACACACACACACACACACACACACACACACACACACACACACACACACACACACACACACACACACACACACACACACACACACACACACACACACACACACACACACACACACTCACACCTATGAAACCATATAGCCTAATGCCAGTGTCCCTACTTTGAGCCAAAGATGTTTGTCACCATTTCTTACTCCCTTACTCCCTGTTTCTTGTTACTCTGTACAATTAACTGACCACTAAAGTCAAAATGCCACAAAAATAAAATATAAATATACTCTAGTAGGCATTATGGTCATCTTGTTTGTTTCTTGCACCAAAACTGAAGTGGGAGCTACTAGTGCACAGCGGTTACCATAAAAATGAAAGAGAAGATCATCATTTAACTTCAAAAATAGGGTTTTGCATGCATTCACAATTTTAGTGTATTATATAATATATATATATATTTAACTAATAGCACCATCTCACTCATACTGTGTAGATGAATCTCTGTCACTCAGGTCGAAATTAATCAAGTATGATATGAAACAATCCACTGGACTCGTAACTGTACAATTGAAGAAATTTCCCTATTCATCTACAAGGCCTCTTCAATTCTTTTGTCTTGCGTAAAGTCCACAGACATATACAGGGTACATGTTGAGGAAGCTCCACCATTGCCACATATTACACAGACAAATGGTCTTAACCCATCATTAGGAATCTCCTTTCTGTAAAACTGGAACAACTCTTAATGCTTAGTGCCAAGGATTTTTTCCCCACTTACAGGATTATAGGGGTTAAGAAAACTCTCTGATCCTTTAAACCATCCACTAGATAAACTTTTAAATGCATTAATGGTTGAAATAAAATCAAGGTTGTTTTTTTGTTGTTCCTTTTTACTTCGACAACACATAAATTGTGATAGACCGGTTAATTGATCGGGCCAATCAATCGAGCCAACAAATGTCATTCTAAGATATTTGGTAGGGATGAGAATCGAGAACCGGTTCCAGTTGAGAACTGGTTACAAATCGGAACCAGAACCAGAATCATATGTCTGTAGTACCGATGGCCCACCCATTGTATCATAATGCACCTCTCTGTGCTTACCAACATGTGACTAGAAAAGATTACTATATTTAAGTTAGAAAAAATCTTCACATTCTTTAAGTTTGAGCATTATGTGGCGCCACTGGATTCTTGCTTTAGTTATTCCTTCTACCTTCAATTTTACGATAATAGCCTACCTATATTTGAAGTGGCAATTTGAAGATGAGGAGAAAAAAGGCCAGGAGCTATAACCCTAAGATAGGATTTGTAAATTGAGGACGGATATGTAGGAGTTGGGGAGACGTCACAGAAGCACAGCGCTGTGACAACACATGACATGCTGTCTGCGTGGGTCACTCGTAGTCCAGACATAGAACAATGGAGTTAACTGGGTCGCCGTTGCCAACTGGCTGTGCTCAACAGCTGGAGAGATGGGGAGGAAGATGATTGGGTAAGGAGGGGAGGGTGAGCAATAAGGAGGAATTGGCTTAAAAATGGAGCATTGACAGACCAGGCTGGGGAGGGAAACTACTGCAAAGAGGAGAGGTATGATAATATTAACTTATTAACAGCATAGCAAAAAGAGTCAACACAATCACGAAATGTATAAATCAATATGTATGATTATATTTCGCTCAATGACAAGAAAAACAGAAGCCTACACTAGTGGTGCTGCCTGCTACCTGCCTGTATATGAGTGCATGTAAATAATACATGTTGAACACTCGCTTTCTCTCACAAAATATTCAAGCTGACTCCTGAGCATCTCTGCGAGTAGAATAATAAAGTGCACGGCTAGTCAGGCGGCATGATGCACACCACTGGACCATAATAACCCATTTCACAATTGTACGGTTGTGTTTAAATCCCTAACCCTCTCCACAATGAGGAGAACCAGTGAGTTGTCCACAGACTCAGCCATGGTATCAGATAGTCATATATTGTAGTGTTTGTATATTGTATTAATGTGCCCAAGCTGTATTCTTTAGCAAAACTAGCCACGGTGACTTAGCTAGTATATCATTAATGTAAGCTACCTAGCTGGTAGCTAACATGCATCGTAGCATCTTTCACCGCCATCACGAAGTCTGTATTTACAATCACCGTCGCCGTTAACATGACGACCGTCGCTTAGTTTATCTGCCACACAAAGCAACGCGGCATTGTTCGTTGTGTGAGTGCTACCAAGGAAAGCGTGTGTAGGTTAGTCACGTTATATTTTTCTACATTATCCTAATGGGTGTCGACCAGTCTAACCAGCTATGCCTGTAGCTAACTCGGTAAGCTAATACAACAAGCCCCTGTGTGTGGCAGTTATATCGATGTTTTATCAAGACGTTGCTCGGTTGCCTTTGTGGTCAACACAGCACCATTAAACATCACCAGGCACAGCACAAAAGAAGTATTAAACTGAACCGTACCTTTTCTACGTCGACCTTGGGCGCCTAAAGGATCATTTCCTGACACGGATTTCTTTGTTAATGTGATTTAGTGGGTTGTTTTCATCAATCCGTCGCGTCTCTCTCCTCCGGGAGTCGTGCCGCCCCGGCTGACAGCACTACTGCTCGGGATGACAGGGCCCCGCCCTTAGCAACCAATCAGATGCCGAGATTCTGGAAACTGAGGCAAAGCACGTTTCCTATTGGTCGGCGGCTGTGTCCATCAACCTTGTCGCTAGGGGTGCCAACTCGGTCCAAGGACGGGACACCTGCCGCGGAAGGATGCTGTGCGCCGCAGGTGCGGTCAAATCAAGTGATGAAAGGGGCTGTAGAAAAGAATTGAAAAGAAAACAGCATGATAACAGACGCGTTTACCACATGCAGCCGCCCAAACAGATGACAAGATGAATACTGAGTTCACTTTATTTATTGACATCACTAAATAGGGTTAGGCTACTACGCAAACCTCAAAATCAGCATTTTATTTCATATGGTGAGCACTTTCATTTCGATTTTTCATACTGTAAATTCAAGATTTAAAATTTATAAAATCAATGAATAAAATGATGGTTTACCTTGATTTAAAAACTCACTTTCGGAATTTTCTGGACTACAATTCAGTCATATATTTCTATTTATTTTAATGTAAACACAATTTGCTTATGTCCATATGGCAGCATTAAACAACAGCTCTGATAGGGTTTTGATAGCATGGGAAGTGCACTGTTAAGTGATGATTTAAGCTAAATGTCAACCTGCTTAAATATCAGTCCTCAACAGTAACAGATGTCCATTTAGTTTGGAATATAAATAGAAAACTCTGCTATCATGTTTCAGATTTTCAGAAAAACAACAGATGAAAGAAATAGGGAAGTGGGTCAGTGCTTTAGCTCTCTACTGGGTGCATTTATGGAAGTTTATAATTTTAGAACAGAACTGCCTACTCAGCACATCTTATTTTGAACTGTGTGTGCGCGTGTGGGTGTGTGGGTGTGTGTGTGTGTGTGCGTGTGCGTGTGCGTGTGTGTGTAAGTGTGTGCGTGTGTGTGTTTGTTTGTGTGTGCGTGTGTGTTTTATAGTAGTGTTTTATTAGTCAGCTTGTCCCATTTTTACTGTGTTCCTTTTGGGTTGCATGTAACCAGCTTATTGCTCACACAAAAGAGCAAAATCTTATAATGTGCATCGTTTGTTCTCGTTTCTTTTTTATTATCATTATTTCAGTCAAAGTGCCATCTCTGTGAAACAACCAGTGAACACAAAAATCAACAACAAACAGTGAAATACACAAGTCTCCTGGAACAAATATTATACAACAAAAGTAAACATATGCACACCTGCACAGCATAATAAAAGAGGATATATCCTTATATCACAGGAGGGGGTCCCACTGCTGGCATACTACTACAGAAAGCAGTAAACCTGTATAACTTCTCTCATCTTGTTCCTCTTTCACCATTAGCTGGTTGTTGATTGTCATTGAATAAGAGCAACTGTTGAAGGCAGCAAAAACAAAGGCATATTATACATCAGTATAAAAAAGTATAAATAGAGACATGAGACATGCCTCACAAGCACAGTGACAACAAATCTGACTTGAACACATGATGAATTGAAGGTACCATGGCATGCTTTAAAAAACATTTATATCCAGTCCAGGTCAGTCTGGCAATCAGGAGGTCTGAACAATAAAAGTTTGACTTAATGGTATCAAGATGCTGCAGAAAAAAATTATTTAGATTCATAATTAGTCAGCGGCAGTGCACATATACTGTTCATGCAGAGTGTCCAAATTAGCATGTAACAAACAAGTAAGAAAACATTTTAGATTACACCCATTACATCAAAACAACAAAAAATATGACATAGATGTGCATCAGTTTACAATCATTGGGGAACAGAAAGATAGCAGCTGCTACACAACTGATGATTCAGTGACTGTTTATTGTTGGATATCTTTCCTTCACGGGTTTCTCCCTGGGTTCTCTCATATTTTAAGTGCCTTGTACATGTAATTATACTGTAATCCTGCTTTATTAATTCAATAAAATTTACATCAGAAACTACATTTAGATTTTTTGACATAATTAAAATCCGTTAACTACATGACAAATCATTTCAATTGATTATTATTGGTAATATGATTTATGTCAATGTGCCATTGAACATTTAATTTTCAGATTTGATCATTAAATGTAATTTGTGGCATTTATATAATAATTTTGCATGATCACACATCAGCCCTGCTAAATGCAAATCCACTCTTTCCCTTGCAGCTTCACTTCCACATTTCTGTGTAAGAGGCTTTAATAATAATAATAATAATAATAATAATAATAATAATAATAGTAATAATAAGAGAATATAGTTTAGGAAAGCTAATCAGTCCGTTAGGGTTAGGTTTTAATTTAAATGGTTTCATAGAAGATATTAAAATGACATGTAAACTGGACACTTGCATTTCAACTGGGAGATTAAAGGAAAAAAAAATAGGATTTTTGCATCTGAATTTCAAACAGCATTATTATTTGGACTTTATATGAAAATCAATACAACCACTGATGTGCAATTATTGTGTATTATGCCAGCATCATAATTCCACAAACCATGTTTGAGTTCACGCAGTCCAAGATTCATTCCTTGTTGTTGTTGAAACCAATGATCCTTGAACCCAGTTCTCAGCTCAGCGTCTGATGAACATCACATCTGTGACTCGGTGAGCTTCACCTGTAAGTCACTCCAGAGAAAACAGTGCGTGAGAGATAAGAGAGATATTTAGCTGCGTGACTCCCAGCTCGCTCTCTTGCTCAACCTCCATAATCTATGGTCGTACTAAAAGCACTTTTCTTGCTAAAGACATTTAAGTCTGTTGTGATCGGCTGGTAGTGACATATACAGTACATGATGGTATTTATGCTTTCATCCATCTTCTTTGTTATTCCTATCTTCACTTGACTGTACCCTGACCTGGAACGATATTAAAAGTATGGCGACATAAGCAGGCAAGCATGAAGGTGACTGTAGCTCAAGTGGGTCATCCACAAATTGTAAAGTTGTCAGTTTGATCCCTGGCTCTGTGTACCCACACGTTGAAATAACTTTGGAGTGTAAAACAGGGCGACTGTCGCGTAGGAGCCTAAAGAGATAACCAGCAACAGGCCGCCGACCAGTAGTTTACCAGTGCCAGGAAAGTTCCTGCCCACCTCAGGCGTAGCGTGGATCTGCACCTGTCCGTGATACATGCTGGAGGTAGGCTTGCTGGTATAAAGGAGGTCGTGGCGTCTCCATGAAGATCGTGGAGGAGGTGAGGCTTTTGCGGTCTTTTTTCAAGGTGTGTCTTCTCTGCCAACGACAGAGTAAGACTTCCACCTGCTCTCTGAAGAAGCTGGTGGTCAGGGTGTACAGGATGGGGTTCAAGGCGCTGTTGATTGGAAGGATGAAGATGACCACCCAGCTGGAGATGGTGCCTATATGAGCAGAACAGGGGAAAAGTCATCCACGTTTTTGCTAGTCGCTGTTCCATAAATATAGGGTTCAAACAGAAGAACACTGATCTTCAGAAGGGACCAGGTGATCTTGTGATTTATGAGAAGTAATGTAAATGCAATTAGAAACCATTTCATTTCTTACCAGGTATCTCCACTTCCAATAGCGAGAGGATTTTCACCATAAATATGGGGATCCAGCAGAGGGCATCAGAGAACACTATAAAGAAAAATCTGTTGGCCACAGCCACGTCTCTGTGCAGTCTGCTCCTAAAGTCTGTGGCATTGATGCCAGTTTTATAGATGGAGCAGAACATGCTGGAGTAGGAGAAGACAATCACCAGGAAGGCCACTAGGTTAAGACCTAAAGAAATACACATGCCAGGAAAAGTATTCAGATGCTTCACTGAAGTAAAGGTACCTGCATTTAAGTAAAACCATTAAAAATAAAAGTACTGGATTAAATCCTGCTTAATTAACATAATAAATGTACTTAAAAGTTATGAGTACTCAATTTGCAGAAAAAAGCCCCCCTATGACTGTTCTAGTATTATATAAAACCATTAAAATGTTAATACTGATGCATCAATCATTGAGCAACATTGTTGAATACTTCATATACAGTTAGTTTAGTCCTGTGGTTTCCAAATGGATCGAGCCCCTGGCTGAGGGTCATAAAATGGATTAGTTTAAAGACAGAAGAAAAATCCACAGTTCTGCTTTAAATTTGGCATTTGGTGTATTTTCTTATCTTTATTTATTTTGTGACATTATGGGTACTTTAACCTCTTTTGTGCCTCAAACAATTTAAAATGGAAGCATCTGAGGAATTCTGAGGGGATCTGTATCTCTGGTTGAGCTGCTTACAACTCATGGGCATCTGAAAGGTGTTTTTTTTTTTTAAGAGGCCACAAGCCAAAATGGTTGTGAATTTAACCGTGTATTGTATAATATTTTCATGTTTATCTTTATATGTAAAATCTGAAATCTGAAAAGTAAGTGTATAAAAACATCACACTGAACTGCTAAATCGGCAGAGTTTCGCTTTAAGTAAAGAACTGAGTAAACTACTTGGATACTTTCCACACTGCATAAAACACAGTAAAACAGATACAGTTTATACAGTGCACTTCCTAAAACACAGAAGCACAGCGGAATTTTTACATGTATGTGTTAATTAAGCTACACGGTGGTGTAGTGGTTAGCACTGTCGCCTGGGCCTTTCTCCCGCAATCCAAAGACATGCACGTGTCAGGTTAATTGTTTACTCTAAGAATCGCCCTTAGGTGTGAATGGTTGTCTGTCTCTATGTGCCCTGCGATAGACTGGCGTCCTGTCCAGGGTGTACCCCGCCTCACGCCCGATGTCAGCTGGGATCGGCTCCAGCCCCACCGCGACCCCGACCCCGGGATAAGCGGTTGAAGATGAATGAATGAATGTGTTAATTAGGTTTCATGTGCGCACATGATAAATAAAAGCTAGGGAACAACAAACTGGGGCCCCGCATGAATCAATTAATTCTCGGCAATTCTTATTTCACAGCCTAGTGATGTAAATGGCAGCCTCTTAGAGAGAAATCTAACGTAATTCATTTATCAGACTCCCTCTGTTCCCCAGTGAGAACACTGAGTAATGAATAATCATGCATCATTTAACATGCAATGCTGCTCCTTGTTCTGCTAATTGGTACACAGTGGCAATGTGTAACAATGTCCCATAAAATAGAATCAGATTGCGCTGAAAAAAAAAAAGCTGCATCATATTCGGCTGAACTTCCCATAACAAATGAGAACTTTTTAATTTCAGTGGATTTTATCACATTACAGGGTTTTTTTTTGGTGAAAGAAACATCATTCTCTAAAATTTAGACTGATTATACTGATTTTAGAGCTACACTCAAGTGCTCAATAAACACAAAAAAACTGCTGCCAATTTTGGTTCATTGCTTAAATCAGTATTCACTGTAAGTTGAGCTTCAGCTTCCTTCAACTCACCCAGAAAAATCCCTGTTGAATATCCTTTGGCGGTAGGCTTTTCTTGCCTGTCAGAGTGCAGGGGAAAGCAGACCCCATTACGGCCATAGTAGTTTCCAAACACGTCCTCATTCATTAGGGGCACAACAGCAATGATGAACCCCAGCAGCCATATAGAGGCCAGGACCACCTAAAATGGATTAAGCAAACTGGTGAGGCCTGGGATTTCCACACTTTCACTGTAACTACAGTACCAACACATTTAGTTCTGCCTAGTTGTCATATGTGGACTGACAAGTCATTTCAGGTTCTACCTCCCTCTAACGGAGAAAGAAAACAGCAGGTGGCAGAGCTTTCTCACAGAGAACAGGGACCAGATAAGGTATAAGTCCTTTTTTAATACCTTGTTGCTCCGATTCTCGATTACTTTATTGATTCCTGGTCAATTTTTGGTGTGGAAAAAAAGGAGACATACACAGGTTTTCAGCATAAATCAAACTGTTCTATTCTCTGAGTCTGAACCCAATATTTGTACTGCATTCATTTTAGGTTTTCTAAGTCGCAGGAGAAAGCCTGCCTACGTGGTGCTAACGTTAACGTGCTGCATTATTGTGAAATATACAGCATTCAGGTATGCAGCATAAACTAATACCACACACCACTACATTTATAGTCAAAGCTAATTTGCTATGCCCATAGGGCCTTTAAAATACCTTAAACCTTTTCAACTGTAAAATAAAACAACTGATAAGCTTGGGAACACACGTTTCCGATTTACTTTATCATTTGTAATCTTTACTGGTCATTAAATCCATACAGAATCTGAAGAAGCTGAGCTGAACTAAAGTGAACCAAGAAGTACTCAGTTTTGTTTTCTTCCTGAAGGGTAAAATTGTGAAACGTATACAGATGTTTTGAGGAGAATTTTCTTTGATGTTTCAAACCTCAATCTTGATAAGAATTCCTAATTTGGTGGTAATTTTGGTAATTCTACGCACGCATGCACGCACGTACGTACGCACGCACGCACGCACGCACGCACGCACACACACACACACACACACGCACACACACACACACGCACACAAAGTTTGACTGACGTAGCTTGCTTGACTGCAGTGTAATGCACCCTAAGCTAAAATGCTGCAGCTCAACACATGAAACCGCTTTCCTGTCTCATCCTTGCTGTAATTGGGGTCTGCTCTGCAGTATAATCTCTCTCTTTCTAAACGTAGCTACAGCAAAGCCCACAGAGTGTTTAACACTAACTGCACTGGCCAAGTGCTCAGCAAAACACTTAAGAGCACACCATAACAGCTCATCATATTCAAAGAACAAATACTAAAAAAGAGCAAGTCCAATGTTTTCACAGACTAAGGTTGTATACTTACTTTACACACAACTGGAGTGAGCGATGGACCGCAACCAAAAGGATCCAATTAAATTAATGTGGAAATAAGAGATTTCAGCAGACATTTTGTTTGCTCACCACAGTCTGAAGTTTGCCTGGGCGCAGATTGCTGAAGGGGAAGACAATAACCAGGAACTTCTCCAGAGTTAGGTAGGTCAGGAGGAGAACAGACACCTGAGGGAAAGCACTCACTGTGAATATTAAAAAGGAACATGTTTGGTTTTTTTTCAAGACTATTTTTTTTGGTCTTTCATGCCTTTGTTTACAGAGTACAGCTGGAGGTTGACAGGAAATGGAAGAGAGTGTGGGGAAAAAGGCTGCAGTTCGGAGTCGAACGGAACAACCTAGTTTGTGAATAAAGTATTTATTTCGCAGTAATTTGAAGTATAAATTATTTACATGATTGCTAATTTATAACCGCACAGTTCATGAACCTCTGCACAGTAGAAAACTTGTTA
The DNA here is from genome assembly GCF_963691815.1 of Echiichthys vipera. Taxonomy (NCBI): domain Eukaryota; kingdom Metazoa; phylum Chordata; class Actinopteri; order Perciformes; family Trachinidae; genus Echiichthys; species Echiichthys vipera. The sequence continues at coordinate 12,946,834 of NC_139839.1, read as the reverse complement.
AATCAGTGTTCTTCGTGAACACATATCCTCAAAAATCTATATGACAGCTAGGTCAGAGAGGTATGCACGGATAAGATCAGGTAGTGACCATACAAAATCCTAAGATTAAAAATGCGCCCTTTGAGTTTTCTGACCAAAAGTTTCTCACCAAAACAAAGTGCGTGTACTAAAGTCCTTTCACATAAAACATTTAATTTTTTTTAAAATTATAAATGCTGCACTGTTCACCAACTGTCATCAACAAAATACTATGAAACTGCCGTCAGGAATGTAGATTGCGGTGCTCACATCCTTGTGTCCGTGTAAAGCAGGCAAGAGTTTGTAAAATCATTGCTCTGTAGCGCTACTAGTGAACAAAAACTCCACAGGGTACCTTTGAATACAGCTATACAGTTCTTCATCAATGCTATTTTGAAATTCTGTGTTTTCACTATCAGTCTGCCCGTCAACTCATTTTCATGCCACATAAGATAAAAATTATAACATTTCACAGATTCTAAATTTGGGAGTGAGACAATTTTGGTATCAAGTCCTAAGATAAATTGAGTTGAGCCACTGGAATCGGTATCTGGAGAGAAAAAGTTGCATCGATGCATCATTAGTGTCAGTCACAAACACCAGACTCAACAAAACAGATTCTATGAGAATAAATTGTGGTAGGAGATATAGTGTCACTGCCAGTAGGCATACGGTACAACATAGCATTCTGAGCAAAAACAGATGAAAATCATAGCCTCCCATGGCCAAACTAGGGTCAGAGTTTACACAGTAGCTGGATAATGGGCTGATAAAATGCTTCAAGCAGCAACAGCAGCAGTGGGATCAGTGAAAAAGCTACAACAACAGAATAAGAGTGTGACAGCTTAAAAAAAAAGAGAGATATACTGGATGTGTATTGCAGCGAAAACATTTTGTCACAGGCAAACGGCAGTATGTGACAAGTTGGGATGAGGACCAGTTGCATGGTCAGTGTCCCTCAGTGTCTGATACCATCACACAAGACACCCTTTAGCATCTCTGCGCACATGGGAGAAGTTGGCCTTCAGGGCTTTCTGCATGTACTCACTGACTTTGTCAGTCTTCATACTACATCACCTGACTCTCTAAAGGCTTTCTGGCAGAAAACCTGAAGGCCAACTTCTCCCGTGTGTGTACGAAGGAGGTTGGGATGGATCATGGTCGCATAGGATGGGTCAAACAAACACAGGACTTTCACCCAGGAGACAGCGGTTTGTGTCCCATGTGAAAACCAAAACTGGAAGTTGACTACCGTAATTTTAACTTATGTACGCAAGCTGCATAACAAACATCCTTATTTTAACCCAAACCACAATCTTTTCTTATAACTAACTAAGTAGTTTTGTTGTCTAAAGCTAACCCTACCCTGCACGCTGAAAAATGACACCAAAGGCAGTGTTAAAAACGTGACGCCCAAGCATCTGTGTGTAACGACTTGGGAGTGAGAATGTGTTGTTTAAGTTACCTCTGAGGAGAGCATGGCCAGGAATCCAATAGTCCGACACTCCACACTCTCCATCCAAAGCAAGGCATTACGATTGTACTGCCCACGAAATTTCACATCAAACACTCCGACGAAAAAAAGGTACACACCCATGAGGCAGTCTGCACCTGAACGATAAAAGATATTTTGAGAAGCATGAGTCTATTTACAGAGAGATGTGTTCTCCATGGGTTTGTTTGAGGAGTCCATCTGTCAGCTGCTGACAGTGTCCAAACATTTCAGATAAAAATACACAGAACATTGTCTACCCTCCAGAGCAGGCGAGAGTAATCACTTGTGCGTGTGGGCGAGTGAGAGACTTGTGGGACTTTTAAAATATTAATATTTGAAAATGCAAAAACGTCCAAAATACACACTTCCATAGAGCAATAGCCACAAAAAGCCATGCCACTGATGACACACCTTTAAGTGGGTAGCCCCTGTTGTAATGTCGTAATCCTTGCCATGGTGGGCTGACATGGCAAACTAAATGGAAAAACCCCACAGGTTACTGGTTACTGGCTTAATTTACGGCACCATGACTCAACGCTTCAACCTCTTTTAGTTCTCCTGCTGCACTGAAAGTCCACACGACAGTTAAAAATAGGGATAACAAGATAAAACATGTCATGTCTTTTTTATAACTGGCACAGAGAGAAAGAGAGTCGGAGATTGACAGGGCTTAATAAGTAAAACTGATTACATGCACATCAATCCTTGTTAAAAAGTTTTGTCTCTTGAAGTGCTTGCCTCTGCTTTAAAAAGCAAACCCCGTGTGCTATGTGTAGTTTGACTTGTTAATCTTGATAACACCTCTGGCCCTTTTTCAAGCTGAATTTGTAAGTCCTTTTTTTTCAACATTTAATCTTTACCCAGATATTAAAATGAAACTGAAATGCATCTCACTTCGGGTTTTTGTAGTGGACTTTTATAGAAGGCATATTCTGTAAGATAAATTTGTGTTTTGACATTACACTCCCTCAGTGGTTGCTTAAAGTTGTTTAATGTCTGTGTTTATTCTCATTATAAATCTGTTTAATCAATGTTTGTTTTGATTTACTGTTGTTAATGTTAGGATAATGTTTATCTCTACCCTTACATGCAAAAGTCAGTAGCTTCATTTATTCAAGTATTTCAAAGCTTAAAATATTTCCAGCATGCAATTTGTTCATCTTTAGCTATATTATTATTATGATTTGAAGAATATTATGGATCCAAGACACAACCAACACAAGGACGGGACTCAGGATTACATGTCTGTTGCTATTTCAGCACCACGGTCAGTGCCATTAATTTATCAATACGCTTTTCAGCTGCTGATTTTTCAGAGTCATGTCATAGTCATGGTAGATTCTAACTTGCACCAACCTCAGTTAGATAAAGGATCAGTGAGTCAGGCATATTCAACAAATTCAACTAAACGACCCTTGCACTCTCTCTGCTACCAGGAGATGGGTCCCGCATCTTGGTCAGTTAGCTCACAAGGGGGATGGAATCCCCCTCATACCCTTACTGAGTATCTCCGTATTTGCCCATAGTATATTCATCCATTCACGCATGTTCTAGTTCTGTGTCATGCCAAACATTCTGGTCCATCCCACATAAGAATACAATACACTATGTATTACTCATCTTCCCGTCTCGCACATCCAAAGAAAAGGAAAGATTTACAAAAGCATGTAAACTCAGCCCCTGAGTGTACAGTGGAGTGATTACTCACAGCAAAGGACCTTGATGCAGGCAGCATGCAGGTTGTTCTCTGCTCGTATCAGTGACCTCATGCCGATGACAAAGAGGTTACCAAAGCAGGTAATGAAGGCCATGACCCAGACAGACACCCGCAGCACTACATTAGCCAGCAGGTCCTCAAAGGAAGAGATGCCGTCTGTGTTGGGCTTACAGGACCTGACATGAGGTGCATAGGAGCAATACTGGAACTTCTTAAAGTAGCTATAGCACATTCAAAAGAAGGAGGTAGCAGAAAAAATGAGGGAGAAAACAAGAGTTAGACAAACAACAACACATAAAGGGGCATCATGTTGGGTTATTCAGTGATGGCAGACACAGGTAGGGATTGTGATACTTGTGTGTGATTGCATGTACATGTGGGAGAGGTTCTTCATGGGCAGAAACATCTTCGTCTGAATGTCTGGAATCTCGATCCCCTCCAGCGCCCTATAGAAAACAGAAGCATATTTTACCATCAAACTGGCAAGACAGTTGCTTTGTGAGTGCGTGTCTGTACTCACAGAGACTGAAGATGTGTCAGGTGGTTGAAGTGGCTGGGCTGAATGTGAAGAAGGGGATTATGGGAGATATTTCTGCAACAAGAAGCAGATGACGGTAAACTCAAAAAAGCCTGCCTGGGTGAGATGTAGCACTTGGCTGAATGACAGTGATGATCATCCTGATGTTATTTGAAAACAGGCCTCAGGCTTCATACAGAAAGCATTATATATGTATGCACGTTTACATAAATACACAATATAGTACGTAATGGTCTGCAACAATGCATTGCAGCATCTATCTCTGAAAGTCATATTCTACTCTGAAATCAAAAAAGGCTTTATAATTCTTCCTTGTGTTTCTAAATTAATTCACATCTCACTGCTGCTTGTAAAGTGAGAGTGTTAATTTGTCTATACTTCTTTGATATGTTGTGCACATATGGAAATAGAAAATCCAAAGGTTGTTATACAGTGTTTGGTTTCAGCCTATGGTCACTTTAAATTATGGTTTGTTTTTCTGTTTGCCACAGATGAAGGACAAGGACGGACTTCTTTTTACAAATGGCTTATGTAAACAGCCATGTTCTGGCTCTGTCCCAACTTGGAGAGCTATTTTTGAAGCTCTCTCTACAGGTTTAGCTCCATCCGGACCCTCTCTTTTCACGGTTTGGAATTATTCCTCAAGGGATGCAACTCCTGGCACACCGCCTTACACTGTTGAAGCTGAAGGAGGCTGCCCTGCCCCCGATCTCTCCCGCTGGTGAGAGGTGTTGCCTAACCTGAAGCTTGAAAAAAAAAAAAGAAGTATACTACAGGGTTCTAAAAAGATATTTGTTAAATTTATAAAAAGCAAATTATGAAATTACCACATTTTAAACCTTGATACACTCGTGGATATGATTTTCGACATTCTGGGCCAGAGCAGATGAAGACTTTTCATATCTTTTTATAATCTTACCTGGCATCATTAAGTACCTTTTGCTATCTATGGCATTTCATTGTTTACACCTTAATATGTGCAGAAAGAAAATGTACAGCTATTTTAATTGACAACTGGAGGTAGGGGATGTTCTTTATGCAATTTCTGTACATTGCCAAATTCAATAAAAAGAACTGTGACAGACAGGAATGTGAAAACACTGAACATTTGACCCACAAACTTCTGAAATACGGCTGGCACAAACATCATACAGTTTCCTGGCACCTGGTGTTGTGACTGCGGGCTAACTGGTAAGGCCTACAGCAAGCTGGGGGAGCAAAGCCATCATTATGTTATTAGTCACACTTGAGCTTATTCCTGCCGATGCCAAGTCAAAACATCTGAGGCGAAAAATAAAATTCAAATGTATCTCTGTTTGGATGTTTTTCCAAACAATCAAAATAATGAAGCATGCAGCAGCAACTATAATTGTTTTTTTTTAGTTAAAACCCAATTGCTTGTCAAAGTTCCCAAAACAAAATTAGGAGACTTCAAATTTCAAGGTGGGTCTGATTCAAATTCACTGAACAAAACACATGCTCCTATTTTTCACGAGTTATAAAACATTTCACAAATTTGAGGTACTGGTGTTTTACTTGAATATCAAGCAACTTTATACTTCTTCAGTACATGTTAAGATCAAAATAATGTATCTTCCAAAGCACTGCACTACATTTACCTGTCAGTTATTGCTGTAAGTTACCTAAAGAATCAAGACTTTGCACACAAATTAAGCTAACAAAATATGATGTATTGCTATAGATTAAAATCACCAACAGTATATAAAATACACTGAACAAACATATAAATGCAAAATCAGTTTCTATTAAAGTTAATTTCCACCACTACTTTCATGTGCTAACTTTGTATCATTATAACATTTATTGAGTCAGTATACAAACCTGATTGATGATGAAACACATGCTTGCTTGCGTGCTTTTCATTTCTGCATTTCATCCCTGAGGGATCATTCTCAATGGCTTTTCAAATGCTTCAAGTTTATTAGTTTTTCTTTTAAAATAACATCTTTGACTGCAGGGAGCATCATAATACAAAAACATCTTTGTTTTGCATAATACTCCCTTTTAATTGTCTAAGCTTCTTTCGTGTGGGAGGCATTAGCAGTAAGAAAAGGCATTTTCTCTGAATCCAACCTTAAATCTGGAGTTCCCTAAACTGTTTATACACTTAATATACCAGAATCCCCTTCAAAAGTCCTCCTCACATACTGAAGCACAACTCTCCTTCTCACAGCCAGAATTGAATTACTCACAGTTTAAGGAGGGACTTGAAGAGGCTCTTAAAGGTGTTTTTTGGCAACTCTCTGATCCTGTTGCTGGACAGATTCCTAAACACAGTGAAAGAGAGAGATGGATAGAAAAATTGATTAAATAAATGCTTATTCTCTAGACGAACGCAAATATTAGACTAGACTTAGGTGGACTCATTTATTACAATAAGTGGAGACCAAAGCATAATGTTAAATTAAAAAAGTTCTTGTTCTACATAATCTTCTTTTGTAATCTTTAAAAAAACAAAACAAGTAAAAGATCAAATTAATGAATACTAACAGATGGGAATCATTTAAGCATTTCTTTCCAAAACTGTGCTTTGCAGGGCTTAATCAAAACATTAAAAACAAAATAAATCTCAGAAGGAGAAATCTACAGTTGGTTTTCGAACATAATAATAACGAATAGTAATTCAAACAATGAGGTTGAGGTTACCAGTAATGTACATAGCCTATTTAAAAATACTGATATAATCACACTCCGTACTGGAACATTTTTGGATCATTTAATGCTGTGTTGTGCTACTTTGTAATGGTTTATAGCAAATATTTTTTGGAAAACAAATCTAAATTCTACTTTTTATTCTCTTCTTTTTTTGCCAGATTTCCCCACACCTTTTTATTGCGCACAAGTTAAACCACCTACTAGTTTATTCATTGAACAAGCTGCTTTCTTATTATTCATCCAAGGATTAACATAATCACTCATGAGCTTAAAGCTGCTAGTGCGTGTTTATTCAATAAAACAGTAAAACATAATTGGCATAATCCACCAATACAAACATTATGAGCATTATAAGCAGCAGCTTTAGCAGGGGACCCCAAACTTCCCTTTCCCAGGCCACATCAACCAGCTCTAACTGGGGGATCCTGAGGCGTTCCCAGGCCAGTGTGGGGATATAATCTCTCCACCTAGTCCTGGGTCTTCCCCGAGGCCTCCTCCCAGCTGGACGTGCCTGGAACACCTCCCTAGGGAGGCGCCCAGGGGGCATCCTTACTAGATGCCCGAAACACCTCAACTGGCTCCTTTCAACGCTAAGGAGCAGCGGCTCTACTCCGAGTTCCTCACGGATGGCTGAACTTCTCACCCTATCTCTAAGGGAGACTCCAGCCACCCTCCTGAGAAAAACCATTTCGGCCGCTTGTACTCGCAACCTCGTTCTTTCGGTCATGACCCAACTTTCATGACCATAGGTGAGGGTAGGAACGAAGATTGACCGGTAGATCGAGAGCTTTGCCTTCCGGCTCAGCTCTCTTTTCGTCACAACGGTGTGGTAGAGCGACTGCAACACCGCCCCCGCTGCTCCGATTCTCCGGCCAAACTCACGCTCCATCGTCCCCTCACTCGTGAACATGATCCCGAGGTACTTGAACTCCTTCACTTGGGGTAAGGACCCATTCCCTACCTGGAGTATGAGCTCATTATGAGCTCATATATTGTAAATATACAGATTTTAAGGTTTAGCTTCATCCTAAACCTACCACTAAGTGACAATGAATTGCAGACTATCAGTGTTTGATCATTCAATTATGAATTAAGAGCTGTAAACAATGTTTCATGTTTGTTTACATCTGATATAGATCTGCTGACGGGTTAGAAAATAATTAGGCTACAAAATCAAACGAATACATTTTCAGGCTGCAATAACAAACTCCGCTGACATTTTCATTTCCACTGAAACCCAGCGATTGCTTAGACGAACCACTTGTTATTTTAATTAAAGTCTAAAGCTGAATGAATTATGTGAACAGAATGATAGAGATACAAACTGCTGGTACTCACAGTTCAGCCAGTTTCCACAGAGACTGGAAGGTGTTTTCAGGAACTCTTCTGATCCTGTTGTCCATCAGTAATCTGAACAGAACAGAGCCGCTGTCACAAATCCCTCCTGATCATGGGTGCAGAGACATTTGTTCCCCCCCTCCCAGTAAAAACATGACGGTAACAGAGAACTTTTATTTTGAAGAACCACATACAGAACACGGCTCATATATGGACCCTCGCCGGTGGCACATCAATTCAGTTGTTGCATCTGAACATCTGGCTACCAAATCCCACAACGCTCCTTGTGTTAACACTGACTCAATGCCTCCTTTTGTTTGAATCATCTCCTGCCTGTTCAAATGCACTTATCCACACCCAGATGCTGCACAAGGACATCTAAATAGTGCCAATAAGGGACAAACAAGTGCTGCCCTTTTACTTCAACAACCATTGAAAAGTGAAGCTGGGTTGATACGTATTATACTTAATTTGAGGCAGAGTGGATTTGATCTGTATTACATTATGATGATCACTAGATCACTTATCAAGTTGGTGAATCATTAGCGAGGCTCAGTCTGGTAAGAAAACATGCAGCTAGAAATTAGTGCTGCTGGACAGCATGGAAACTACATCCAGCTGCACTTTATTGGTGTGGTAAAATCATTCTTCTCAAAAGGTACTGAAGTACTTATGTCATTAACACAGGTAAGCAAAGGTAAATAAAGGTAAAAAACCTGTTCTCTAATATGTCTATTAGACATTATTGCGTGTTGTAAATTAAATGACGTCAAATTCTTCTGTGTTCCTTGTAACACTATTAACAGCTACACTAACTAACAACACTAGAGTTTAAGCGAAGTTTTAAGATATTGACCTTACAAATTTTTAAAGGTGAGTCCTCTGTGAAAATTAGCAGATTCCCAGCCTAGTTGGCAATTTTTTGAAAGAAACTTTGATTACTGTCATTTCCAATACTCTGGATTTTAGAGGAAATGTCTTGACACTGCAGCTATAACTCAAAAGGCTGCTGCCAGTACACCAAACGCTGCTATCCTTCTCAAGTCAGTGTTTTCTTTCAGTGTGTGAAGACGCAAATGAGCATTTAATTATTTTTTCTTATTCAAACCATTTTAATACCTACCTTTTCAAAAGAAAATTATATACACTTTAGACCAGCCAGTGACTGAGACTGGACACAATAATTCACAGTTCAAGTGCAAACTGGGTTGTCTTGATCATTATAACTCCAATTGATAGTAACGCAAATAAATCAATCTGCATAATGAAATAGAATTCATGAAAAGTAAGAAAAATGAATTACTCTTATTATATACACATACACACACACACACACATATATATATATATATATATATGTGTGTGTGTGTGTGTGTGTGTGTGTGTGTGTGTATACACAGTGGAGCTCAAAATTAGAGAACAAATTAGAGAACAAATGATAAATTCTTGATTTATTCTGAATTACTGTTATTTTTTCATTGCTCATAATTTGATAGAATATCCACTGTGGCTATACAACTGCTGTACCAGCATGTTTTTTTTTTGCATAACCAAGGCACTTCAACAAAAACCTTTATTTTGTGAAAAAAGCAGTAGCAAATTAGAGAACACTTTCAGACACTTTCAGACACTTTCAGATACCTCCCTGTTATTGGTGTTAATTTGGCACCTGGTGACAATTTACTTAATTGTTGGACACAGCCTATTTATCTTGCAGTTCTCCTGGTTACTTTGCAAGATGGCAAGCCGCTCTGAAGTGACTGAAACCCTGATGAAGACTAAAGGGATGACTCTTGTAGCCATTGCAAGAGAGGTTGGGCATTCCAGGATTTCAAGAATCTTGAAACTTTACAAGGACATAGATTCATAGGACATAGATTCATGCAAGTCCTTCAAACAGGCCGGTCGTCCACATAAAAAACAAATGCACGAGAGGACAGGATTATGACTGTCAATGGGGAATCGGTTCAACGCTGCAGCTGGAGTTGCTTGCCAGATCTGTCTCGGCACACAGTGTCTCATCATTTAAGATAATTTGGACTGAAAGCCCGCTCTGCAGTGACCAAACCTCTCATCAGCAGAAAGAATAAATAGGCTAGACTTGCCTTTGCTGAGGAGTATGTTGTGTGGACAGAGGAGAACTTCAGCGATAAGAATATGTTCAATTTATTTGTGTCTGATGGGGACATTATGTCCTGTGTAGGACTGTCGACACACTTAACCCAAAGTGTGTGAAGAAGTCAGTAAAATTTGGTGGAGGGAGTATCATAGTTTTGGGGCTGTTATCTGCAGCAGGAGTTGCGTCTCTTGTACAGCTACATGGCAGGGTGAATGCAAATGTGTATGTGAAACCTCCTTCAGCAACATGCAATAACTCCACTGCAATTGTCTCCCAATTAGCTGCAATTTTCATGCAAAACAATGCCCCCGTCACACTGCAAAACAGGTTACGCAGTTCCTTAAAGCTAAGAGTAATGAAACAATGAAATGGCCAGCCCAGAGTCCTGATCTAAACCCCATAGAGAATCTCTGGAAAATCCTTGGCAACAAAGTAATGTCTAAGAAACCCACTACAGTTACTGAACTGTGGAAGAGACTGAAGAAGAATGGGCCAAGATCAAACCAGAGCAGTGAGAGTAACTAGTGATGTCTGACTGTGATGAAAAAATAACGGTTTTTCAGAATAAATCAAGAATTAATACTTTGCTCTCTTATTTTGATCTCCACTGTATATACATATCCCTGAGTCTTTAGGATTGCAGATATACACACAGAGGGACATGATTCAAAGGGTTAGTACACAACTAACTGATGAAAGTCTATTTACTTAGACGGAGGATTTAATAATTGAACAAGTATGGCTCATGATCCTAAAAAAGTTCTGCTTTTAATATTGAAGCTGCAAGAATCACCCTCTGCATGGCTTATGGCATGCACAACTTTTCGACACATGCAACAATTTGAATTAAAACACACAAGAAGTTGCTAATATAAGATTTACTGCAAAATTTTGTTTTGATGAATAATTACTTACTGTGAAGTAGTAAAAAAAACAACTGTATTGTAGACGGCTGAATAATTGAATAACAATTTGACATAAACCGCACACCACTCACTTGTGGAAGTTTTGTTCATTAGGACAATATGACATCCTTGCTGAATAAATGACTGATTTGTTGTTTTATTGTGTTTCAAACATTTTGGACTTTTATTATGTCTTAAAGTGGGATACTCACAGAACTTCAAGCTTGCTGCAGCTCTTCAAGATTGTGTAGTTGAGAGTTTGAATCTGGTTTCCTTCAAGATCCCTGAGAGCGGGAAAAAAATGGGGAGAAGAGCACGATAAGATGGTAAACGCGCTGTTCACGTGCAAAAAACATTTAATCCAAATGAACATAAAAATGTAAAGAAAACGTGACTGGTGGAAAAAAAAGGAAGAGAAAGCAACATTGTGAAGTTGGTAAGAAGAAAAGCTACAGGCAGCATGAGGTCATATTAATGGCAGAGTCATCCAGAAGGTTTTTGCACTCGCTGAGCGACCAAAGTGAATTAGCTGAGGACACCTCACCTCTCAGTTTGTCAGGAGGAATATTCCTTGGATCCTCAGCTCTGTAATAGCCCACCTGCCTCTGTCTACCATTTATTTTCACGTACACACAAGTGCACAAACACACACATGTACACACAAGTGCAGTGTCAGATTAGACTCACAGCCAGTCCAAGGCAGGCATGTGTTGACAGAAGCTCGGGTGTGGAAGCTGCTGCAGCGAGGTGCCCACCATGGATCTGACGAGAGAAAGAAAACATGTTTTTGCAGAATGGAGATTCATGTCCACGCAGAAGGAGCCCCACTGCTGCAACAGCTTGAATACAACATCTGTGACATTGTTTTGAAAAAGAGAGAAACAACTTGTGGAGATAAATAACCAAAATTAGGAATTAGAATTTCTGCTGCAGAAACACAGTGACCAATAAATCAGTCAACAGGAAATTAAACGTCAAAATTAACATATTGCACAAATATAAATAAACAAATATCAGTAAAATATTGTCTTGTAAGAATACGGCAAAGGAATGTCTGCTTGTGTAATTACAAAAGTCAAATTAAATAATTATAAAAAGACATTATATGTAAGTTTTCCACTTTAAAATGACTCACTCAGACCATGGTATATTCACTTTGGTAATTTGACCTTGAGCAGATCTAATAACTAACAGACATGTCTTTGTGGTTTGACGAAAATACGTACAGTACTGTAGGCAATATTGAGTTCTTTCATGTTAGCACTTATTATTCTCTGAGTGAAGGCGTTGGTTAACATCAAACTTCTCATCACAGAGAGCTCAGAAAATGTCGGCACCAGTTTGAAATTAGAAATCCATCGGTCAACACTATAAGGGGAAGATTTTTCAGAAAAACTTTGCAACTCACAGGAACATGAGCGACTGCAGCCCGATGAAGGTGTCCTGGGACAAGCTGCTCAGTGGGTTATGATCCAACACCCTGGCACAAAAAAACACAAAAAAAAAACAACCTCTTCAATTATGCAATCATTTGACCAAAACTTTATTAATCATTTATTATTTTTATTAAAAGAATAGCTCAACATTTTGAAAAATGGCTTAGATGCCTTCTTACCAAGATCAATAGCACTCATGTCTTTATGCTAAATATGAAGCTACAGCCAGCAGATGGTAAGCTTAGTTAAGCATCAAGAGTGTAAAGAAATAGCTGGATCTGTCTGAAAGTTTAAAAAAAATACTCCTACAAGCCCCTCATTTCACTATTGAACAAGTCAATGTGAAATTTGCATCATTGCATCTGTTGTTAACAAACAATACTATCTCTGTCTTAATATTCAGCATATTGCAACACGCACTTACACCCAACTCGTCATATACGGACGCTTGGCCAGAGACACAATCACGTCACATTTAACGCTCTAGGTGCCCCTTCGGCATCATTTTGTCAATGTGCATGGTGGGGTTAGGTTTAGGCAACAAAACTAGTAAGGTTTAGAAAAAGATTGGGGTTTGGATTAAAATATGTTTTTTATGCAACTTGTTATATTAGTTACATATGGAACTTAACTTACAAAGGTTGGGAACGTAGACTGTTTAAATAAGTCAACGTTGACTGTTTACGACACACGGACGGCACTGAAGGGTGCGTTGGTAGCAGACACAGCGGGTCACTGACAAAGCTGCCGTATGTGACGAGCAGCATCACTAGAGCCCCTGGTCATTAAGTGTACTTTCCAAAATGTCAAAAATGTATTAAGTATTACAGTTAACTGAATTGTCTGTATTGAAACAAACTAGATGTCAAGTGAAGCTTTGTCTGACAATAACACGGTGCACACATACCACTTCCTTAAGCTTTTGACCACATTAGATTAACACAAATTCATTTTTCTTTTACGGCACTTTGACTAATTGGATTTTAAGGGCAAAATAAGACACAGCTGTGCAACATTTATGACTCCCTTTGAGTACAAATAAATACAACTCCTGACTCCACTGCAAACCAGATGATTTTAAGCACATCAAGGGGATTTGATTCTTTTCAGGGCCCCTAAATCACAAACCAAAAAGCTGAAAGGAAATTCCAGATACTTACAAAGATACCCTTAGGTAAAACAGGGAATTTATATCTCAGTCTCTAATAAAACCACATGACACAGAAAAAACAGCATGGCTAATCCATTCAGACACATAATGACTGCCAGAACAATGTGTGTCCTTGAATGTGCTCTTGTATATTCCAATGGACACAAGGTGGCATCTAAATTAATATAAAGTCACAGCAGCGTACATAACGTTCTCAGACTTCAGCTCACCAGTAGGGTCAACACACAGGCCTCAATAAGTCGTATTATATTATGCAAACCACTCGGACAATCCGTCTTCTATGTTAAAGACAAAATGCAACACAATTTTAAAGTTAATTAGGTAAATCATGGCTAAAAGAGAGACAACATTGGTCTCACAACTAATAAAACAACTGTAGAAACACCTGTATTTGGCATTTTGTACATGTTTTTGTGGATTTAGTTTGTTCTTTTTTTTCTATTTTCACTTTAAAAAACAAATGTCTCATATGGACAGGTGTTGTAAATAACCATTTTGCAGCAAATACTAAATACAGTGGATTTTGTCCTTGTGCATTAATGTATGTTGTCACGATTCTAATGCTACTGTGATAGCATATAAAATAAAATAAATTAAACTAAACTCATGTGAAGGTGTGTGTGTGTGTGTGTGGGTGTGTGTGTGTGTGTGTGTGTGTGTGTGTGTGTGTGTGTGTGTGTGTGTGTGTGTGTGTGTGTGTGTGTGTGTGTGTGTGTGTGTGTGTGTGTGTGTGTATGTGTGTGTGTGTGTGTGTTACTCACAGCCATTCTAACTGATGGAGATCCCTGAACACACCAGGACTTAGGGAGGATATCAAGTTCTGGCTGAGAAACCTGAGAGAAAGAGTGAGAAGCAGCGAGCATGTATCTTTATCTAATAAAATATTTCAAGCAAAAATAGTTTTAATAAAACAACCCAAAACAATCTGTTGTTTCAGTGTTTTTAAATTTGATTTGCTGCTCTCCCAAATCATATATCATTGCATCTATTGCACCAGTTTTGGGTTTTGGTCAGACAAAACAAGACAAGTTGTGACAGACTTTTTTTCCCCCAATACTTTACAAAAAATTATTTTTTACATTTCACTGATGAAATAACCAGGACTTAAAGAGAATATTGTTGCAGGCCCTTTCCACAGTTACAACTACATAAAATCTGTAAAACAGTACAAATACACTCTTAGTTAATCTGAACTGTAGGTCACTTGTGACGCCTGCTGTGCTACCTCTGATTGACCCGATTCATTTTCCCTCCTGTGCGTGCCACCTCAAATCTGCACAGTTCAGAGACACAGAATAAATAACAAAGCCTTTTCTAATACTGTCAGAATTCACAATATCTTTTTTCTACCTGGTTTATCACCCTGAAGCTCCCTGAGTGGATAAATACAACAGACAAAAGGAATCAAGTGGTTAATTTCTCCATTTGCCACCTAATGTGTGAAGGTAAAGGGGGAGGAAAAAGAGAGCCACAACGAAATAAAACCAATGGGATTAATGTCATTATTTAAGTGAGCAGGGTACTTACAACCTCTTTAAACTGTGCAGGCCGCTGAAGGCGTGTTTGGATACGAACTCTAGGCTGTTGTTTTGCAGAAACCTGAGGAAAAATAACAAACATAATGTTCTAAAATTCTTTAACTGTTGATCTCTTACATGCATGTAAACAACATCCAAACACACATACACAAGATCTTGAAATGTCAAAGCGATTACTATCCTGCTGTTGGGGTAAAATCATTATCCAGGGATAATACTCTCTCCACACACGCACGCGCACGCACGCACACACGCACACACGCACACACACACACACACACACACACACACACACACACACACACACACACACACACACACACACACACACACACACACACACACACACACACACACACTAACACACACACAAGTTATTACATAATGCTTAGAATTTAAAAGCGTTCCTGCAGAACACAAAATGAAACTTTATTGGATATAGGGGCTACAATTACTGACACATTCAAACAATTTTTGGCCCAATCCCAATCTCCACACTCGGACTTTGAGGCGCATAAATCTGTCAGGGCTGAGGGTTGTCCCATGGTCAACTTATCAAGTGCATGAGGGCTGTGTCGCAGACATTTTGAGATCTCTACGCACACGTTCTGTAAGCCTTTTAATTTCATTATTTAATTTTGCTAAATGTTGGTGACTTGACAAATATGCGTAAACTGAATATTAGTCAATGAGAGTCACCTGCAGGGAACAAATCAGTTGCTCAGACAGGGGATGTGTTTGTGGACGGGTTTGTTCCCTACCAGCCAGATTCTGCAGACAGACCTGCTTGATGAGAGCTATTTATAGTTGCAGAGAGATTTACTGCGTCACAGTGCAATCATATCTCGCACAAAGCATTAATATTGTAAAAGTCAGTTCTGCCATCACATCTATGAGACAGAATAACTGACTGAAAAGGGACATGGTGAAACCGTTTAACACCAATTATAGTAACGTTTGATTTCAGAGTCTACCTGATAACCTAAACATGAACAACCCAAGATTAATGGTAATACACTACGTCGTTAGGGGTGAAAAGGTTAGGCCACACAGCACTAATTTGTTCTCTTGAATAATATGAATTTATAATAAATTATTGTTGTGTCTGGCCTTATTTATCATTTTTCTATTCTTTTGACATCATGTTTAAAGAAAAATAACTGATTTACCTAGCATCTTTGTATACAAAGACTAGCATCTTTGTATACATCATAGACTGAATATGCATATATACACTTGTTGTGATGCCAGATCAAACACCTGAGGAAGGTTTTGTAGACTGAAAATTCATGAATAAATGTATCAGCAGTGAGTGTGAAAGTGTGCAGAGAGTTTATAATGGACCTGGAGCCACGAACAAAAAGCCTCCAAAGAGCTGTGTAAATGGAAACTACTGAATAAAAACATCACATTAACTGTCTTTTGAAGCTGCATCATTATAAATATTTTCTAAATAGCTCTGCTTTTTGCTCAGCCATTCATTCCTGTTTTGCTGATGTGGTGAGTGTGTTATTATTAACACCTACCATAAAATCCCATCAAACAGATTCTGAGTAAATGGGAACCAGTGATACACACAATAAATGTAGAAACCATACATAGAAACACATAAATAATGAGCAAACCAACCCAAAGTGTGTGTTGTGAATATGTGAAAAATACTCACAATCTCTCTAGAGAAGAGTATTCTGAGAAAACTAAATTGGACAACGCGCTGATCTCATTGCTCCTGAGGGACCTGGAAGAGAAGCCGTAGCCACAGTTAGAAAACACAAAACCCCATTCTACTCTACAGACACCTGGAGTTCAGACACACTCAGGTAGAGACAAAGAGGGAGAGAGAGTAAAAACTCATAAAAACTTTAACTGCTCCTATTTAATTCCAAAATGGCTTTTAAAGAGGCATCATAGAAGCACTATCTGTCAGAGCAAAGACTTGAAAAGGTCCACTGATGTAATCTGAAAAGGTTAGAACGAGGACAGGAACATAAAATGACACACACACACACACACACACACACACACACACACACACACACACACACACACACACACACACACACACACACGTACACACAACCACACACACACCAGTTTCCCATTGGAGATGTTACAGCTTCACTGATCCATTGAAAGCTTAATTGCTCAGATAACACGCACACACACACACACACACACACACACACTTAGATCCATGTGC
>NC_139839.1:12889032-12929483 GCF_963691815.1 Echiichthys vipera | reverse complement strand
ACTTGGAAACTTAATTTTTCTACGTGCGCATTTCCACATTGATACATTTGACTGAAAGTATAGTGCAAACTATGTGTTTGGACGGCATACTGGATTTGAAATTAAACACTGACTCGGTGGTTTGATCCCCGGCTCCTCCGGTCTGCATGTCGAAGACACTGAGCCTCAAATTGCACCCAGTGCTGCGCATGGGTGTGTGAATGTGGTGTGAATGGGTGAATGTGACAAGTAGTGTGAAAGCACCTTGAGTAGTCAGAAGACTAGAAAGGTGCTATATAAGTGCTACATAAAATAATAAGTGCTATAAAAGTGCATTTACCATTTACCATTTTAGGATTGGCCCAATTTGGCTGTGTTTTTGCCGGCCTGGTCCACGTATACAGACAGATCATGGCATATTGCTGATCTGATTTAGCACCCTGATGTGCAGACTTGGACACTACACATATTGGCGGCTCGATTTCCATGTAAATGGAGTTTTGCGGCTTGCCGGCACATTTGGCGGTGGTGTTGATGATGTGAACTTTTGTGTGAACCACAGTCAAGAGTTTTAAAAGCAGGAAACAGCTGATCATAGGAACGAGAGACAGCAAGTCATCACCTGGCAATCACTTCAACTGCAACAGCAAAAAAATGGAATGTAGAGACCGCACATTTTTTTTTGTTTTTGCTTTGTAAATGACACTGGTGTATCAGGGCTAACTTCTTCTGATGTGTATGTTGTACGACCCACGTTGTTCGTCATGTCACATGTTTAAGCCTATCCCAGAAAGCCTGCTTTTGGGAAAAGATGAATATTATGCCTCGGTTTCTCATAGACCTTTGCCTGGCTGCCAATGTGATGGCTTTTCCGTGTAAAAACACCTAGAGGGAGAGAGCGTGCAGTGATACTGTGCTTCAGTATCTGATGCTGAGGGGAAGGGGTGTCACAAAGGGATGGTTGGGAATCAGAGGGCTGCTTAACCTGTATGCTGTTATTGGCCGGGGCTTAACCCCACGTGGACTAAGCCTACACCCAGAAACGTCCCTGTCCCTCTCTAAACAAGTAAACAGAAAATCCAGGCAGAGGACAGGATCTCTTCAGATACACACACTTCTAGTGGATCATAAGCGATGATTGAGAGGTTTTGTATTAGTTTATCCTATTACCTTTCAAAGTGATGGTGTTCAGCTTGAATAACAAAACACTGCAAACCTAATATAGATCCTCAAAACTGAGAGTCAGCACTTTATCTCTATAATCAATGTTAAAATAAATATAACAATAAAGCCAATATGCTGGAGAACAGAGCAAGCTCAACAAAATTCGTGTGATAATTTGTTTGTTATTATGAGCAAGAGCAGTCATGCTGAATAGACAGTGAAAATCCAAGAACTAATAAAAAGGTAAACTGCAGATAAATAGATAAATTACACAAGTGAAGGAACACATCAAATGTGATTAAAAAGGTCTGTGAACATTACTGTTATTACTGTAAGTACTGTCTCTAAGATGAAAAATGACTGAAAAAATAAAAACAGATCCACTTCAGGCAATATTGTCTGTATTGCCTCTGGACACAGACGGTAGATGTCTCTCAGTTATTAGCCCAGTGATTAATTAAGTGGGCTCACAGCGGCCTCTGATACCTCTGCCAACAAACTCTCATTTCAAATAAATGTGAAGCCTGCAATTTTTAATGCAGTGCTATTGGCTAACCCAACTTTGAGCTCAGTTTAATAAGGTGATGTCTACAAAAGAAATCCATTCATTCACATAATCTTCAAATTCTACTATTTGGTTATTTACAGACAGAATTATTTACAGGCGCCCAGTGAAGTTTTTGACCACTAGTAGCGCTATCGAGCACTGTTTTTTCAAGTGAGTTGTCAGGGTCATGTTTACCACTCTGTTGTATCACCTCTTCTTTTAACAACACTTTGTAAGCGTTTGGGAACTGAGGAGACCACTTGTTGTCCTTTTTGAAGTGGAAGGTTTTCACATTCTTGCTTGATGTACGATTTCAGCTGCTCAACTGTTCGGGGTCTCCTTTGTCGTATTTTACGTTTCATAACGTAAATGGTGATAAGTCAGGACTGCAGACAGGCCAGTTTAGCATCCGGGCTCTTTTACTATGAAGTCATGCTGTTATGCTGCATTTTCATACTGAAATTAGCAAGGCCCTACCTGAAAAAAATGTTGTCTGCTTGGCAGCATGTGTTGCTTCAAACCTGTTTATGTCATTCAGCATTAATGGAGCCTTCACAAATGTGCAGGTGACCCATACCATCTAGAGGGAAGGACACTGCATCCATGATGAAAAGATCTAAAAATTTTGACTTCTGTCTATCTAAAGGAAAGTTTTCCACTTCACCTCAGTCCATTTTAAATCAGCCCGGGCCCAGAGATGTTTCAATGGTCATTTGTGGATGCAGCGACAAACTGCGTTCACAGACAAAGGTTTTTGGAAGGGTTCCTGAGCCCAGGCAGTGATGTCCACAACCCAATAATGTCTGTTTTTAAACCAGTGCTGTCCGAGGGCTCAAAGATCACCAACATTCAATACTGGTTTTCGACCTTGTCCCTGGCTTACAGAGGTTTCTAAAGATACTCTGAATCTTTTAATAGTTTTAAATGTAGACGATGAAATCAACAAATTATTTGTAAGTTTATGTTGAGAAACATTATTCTTAAATTGTTGCACTATTTTCCAGCACATTCTGTCAGAAAGTAGTGAACCCCTCCTCATCTTTACTTCAGAAAGACTCATCCTCATCTCATTAACTGTGAGATTTTCCACCAGCTGTTTCCTTTTAGCATTTCACATCTTTTCCAGTGGCAGTGTTGCCTCCATCTAATTCCAAATGTGCACATCATTTTTAAAATATGAAGAAATAGTTTCAATAGTCTCAGTTTCAGCATTCGATGTTTTCTTTGTGTGATATTCAATTAAATGTGGAGTTTCAAAGTTTTGCAATTCATCAGAACAATCAGAAAAACACACAAAGAAAATAGCAACTATCAAAATCAAGAAATGTAGCTGTAGGACGTATTGCCTGCAATTATTAAAATTGCACCGCCTATTCTCCCCCTTGTGTGCAGGCGGCATCATTACCAGGTCTACGTCGCAGGTAAAAAACTATTGCTTTCCATTTCCAACTCCTCACACTGAGGCAGAAACCATTCACACATGCAGACTGAAGCCAAAAAATGACAAAAACTGACATCATACCAGCCTCTGTCCCCCTTCAGTCTGGATGATGCTGCACATCTGAGTGCTCATCAAAAGTATATCTCCTCACATAACAATGGGACATTGGTATATATGTAATTTTACTGTGATATTATCAGCCCAAAATATTGAAAAACTGGAGAGACTGCCAGCAACAACCAGAAGCATAAAAATCCTGTAATCATTTTAATGGTTGACTGATTTCAGATGGTTTCACATTCTGCTGCACAGAAATCTCTCCACAAGTCTCAAAAATGTAAATTGCCTGTCGATGCTCGCCCCTCTTCCTAAAGACAGTAAAGACTTGATCTGCATGCACCAGCAGTCATCTGCGGGCCTGGTGTAAACTGGTGTTATCTGACAGGGTTCACACTGTCTCATTACATTAGCTGATGAATGGACTCTCCTCGCTGGTCCAAGAAAATGTCCCAGCACTTGTGCTCTGTGACGGTTTCACAAAACATCCCTGACACTTAATTAACAAAATCCTTTGTCCCCAATGAATCCTTTAAATAAGCTAAATAATCTTCCTGACTGAGGTACTGAGGTGCTGTGGAGGAGGCACTGAAGTGTTTGGGAGTCTACTGTCTGCTGATTACCGACTAATGCATGTTGTTTTGTTGTGTTGCTGTTTCTTAATATTTCCCCCTTTACTTACAGTTAAACTTTTTTTCGTTCTAATCGTTTGTATAGCTTAGTCTTGTCAATCCTAAATGTAAATGTCAAGTGGTATTAGAAAGCAATAAACAAAGTGTACAAAGTCATTTTAATTACCAAACTGAACTAAAAGACCTTTGTTCCATCAGGGGGAGTATTTGTTTTGCCTCCCAATGTGCCAGCTATAACAACGAATTTCCTAATTAATTCACATGGTGTTCCTATTAAAACACCATGCGAATTAGCAGGAAATTCAACAACAACAACAACAACAACAACATCAACAACAACAGCGGGAATTGTTCCACAGCTTGGAACAACACCAACATATCTGTCCTGGTGGACTGATGACTTTGAGTGTGTCTTTGGAGGTTAAAGAATTCACAATCAGGACAGCCGAACACGGTGACACAACAGGATATCTGAAGATGAGTCACATACTGGGAGATGGTGGGGGGAAGTGAGAGTGGGCATGAATTAAAAGCCACAAGCGGGATAATGGATT
The DNA here is from genome assembly GCF_963691815.1 of Echiichthys vipera. Taxonomy (NCBI): domain Eukaryota; kingdom Metazoa; phylum Chordata; class Actinopteri; order Perciformes; family Trachinidae; genus Echiichthys; species Echiichthys vipera. Next base: position 12,925,109 of record NC_139839.1, on the reverse strand, counting down.
TTTCTGACCAGCTCAACACACACCAGAAAATCCCCTTTAATATCAACATTTACAGATTCAGCTGTGACAGTTTCCCAGAGAACAAAGACACGGTATAACGCCACGTTTTCATGAACAGTCTCCTGGATCATCTCATCTAGACACCGAATTAGAAATCATATGAATACATATTAATTTAAACTTAACACAATCTCTAATAAGCACCTTAGAAAGCATCCCACATTTTAGGACTGTCCTTGTGGGGACAGTGGTAAACCAAAATTGACCAATCTCGCAGCCTGTTTAATGCTATTCATCCTCCTTTTGTGCACCAGAATGGACAAGATTTTTGTCCAACTCAAATAACTACAGGACTTTTTTTGTGTTTTCCCTGGGCCAGCTGAGGTTTTTAAAACATGGAGAGCCCCCATCTTACAGTGGAATTAACAGCCTATTTATTAATTGACTCATTAACTCATAACTCTAGTGATAAAATAGGAGGAATTACCTTTAACAATGAGATACAATCTGTGTTATTCTATTCATAGAATATGAGATAGACAATATTACAGAAGTTTCTTTTTTCTTACGGGTCTTTATCATGTCAATTTCTCCTCCCTCCATTATTCTTTACCTCTCATCTCAGTGTGTGTCAAGTGGATCAGCAAAATGATGACAGGTACGTCCATCCTGAGGCTCACAAGTTCTCCTGCGCTCATGTCGCTCCAACTGTAATGTCCTCCGACCGATCCAAGATAAGTTTCCCCTTGGGAAAACCTGCCAGTGGACACAAAGCCCCAGTCAGTCCAAGATGCTAGAGCATGCCCGAACTAAGACATAACAGAAGTAGCTGCGTGGTGCGCGACATCCTCCTGTCCTCTCAGGAGCTCTCTGAAACTCTGCTGAGAGTCATCGTGTCTCTCTCTCTCTCTCTCTCTCTCTCTCTCTCTCTCTCTCTCTCTCTCTCTCTCTCTCTCACACTCACACACTCGCACACACGCACAAACGCACATTCACACATTCACACATGAACTAATTCTCACTGTGCGCAGACGCTACCCATTGTGTTTTGAAAAAAAAAAAAAAATTCTATTTATTTCAACAAATTATGTCCGCGACACAGCTGCACAGATTCACTTCCGGTCTCCTGTCCCAAGACGCACAAAGTGTGAAATAAATCAAGGGAATGCTGCACTCACGTTACAGGACAGGACCTGCTGGACTGGAGCTCTGTTCGCTGTGTTACTCATTATACAACAATATTGTATTTCACAATCTAGGAACACATTGTTTTATTCTTTTTTTATTGCTTGAGTATCAGGCATATCACAGCTTTTGTTTGGCAACTAAAGGAGCAGATAGGATAAAGCAGAAAATCTGCCATGGCTAACTCTAATTCTAGCCCAATATTTTGGGAACACTTCTTCACTTGGCCTGTTTCCTCATTTGAGAGATAATGAGAAGATTGATATCGATCGCATCAATATTCTCATCTAACTCTCAAGAAAACAACATATTCTCAAAATGTCCAACTTTAACCATAAATCTCCATTGTTGTCTCATTTTCAGTAAGGTATATAGTTTAATTTAGGTTAAAAAAAATGTGCATTGTAGCACAGTTAAGTTTAAAGTTTGGCCACACTGGCAGAGATAGAGTTTCTTTGACATAACTGGAGACACTTGCCCTTTAAATACTTAAATACCTATTTATGTCATTGCCATCATGTTACTAAATATCATTGACACTTAGAAATACTAGCTTGGATTTAAAGGGATACTACATTTATAAGGTCTTATTTGTTTATGTTTATGAAAGTTTTCTCGCTGTATTTCCTACAATTTGGTTGTCATTTCTGTTGTGGATGGTATGAGTACGATGTGCAGAAAAGGTTCCACATTCCTGAGTTCCACAGAAGAAAGTTTTGAAATAGTCAAAGGGTACTCCAAATGAGGAAGTTTTTGGTGCAGTGCATGTTTCACAAATGTTTTCATGAACTCTCTGATAAAGAAGGATATGAAACAGCAGCAGCAGCAGCAGCAGCAGCAGCAGCAGCAGCAGCAGCAGGGTTGTAGTCAGTATAAACACTGAGCATGTTTCAGTGCTACTCTTTGTTTTGCTTGGCACCCAGCAGCATCCGAAACCTGTGCCATTTAGGCAACATGCCTGTTCTTGCATACTCTGTGAACTTGGAACTCTGTGAGCAGCTCCCTGCTTGTTTGGCAAAATAGAGCGAAAGGGTTATATATCTTCTACATTTTTTCATTTTGATTGTGTCAGCAAAAACATCCCTTTAAATGCCCTCTACCTTTGGAGAGATAGCCTCATCTGGGAATAGATCACAGTGGCAGATTACTCTCCACCAAACATGTATGGTGACACTGAACTTGATTGTCGTTTAATTTATGTAAATTACAGCAGCTGTTATGATGCAAAAGTGAGACCCAAGAAATGCAAAATGTAGAGAAAGTAAATGAGGCAGACTGTACCTGAAAGAAAGCCTTCAAGTTTATTCTTAGCTGATCATGTGTGAGTCATTCAGGAGTACTTGAATCTCTAAAAGAGAGCAGATAAATGTTGCAATGAAGAGATATTTATTTTGTATTTGCAGTACGTATTATAACTTGTTTTATTCTTATTTTGAACTCTTCAGGCTGTGAATCTCTTTTATTATCCTTTACTTTGTCAATTTAAGAACAAACAAAGTTTTTGAGTCTAAATGTGTCAAAAAAAAGGTGAAAAGTATCCTGCCACTTCTGTAGACGAGCTGGCCTTGGATCAGATTCAAATGAACCATGTTTTATGTGCCCAATACAGAAGAAATGAGTTGGCAAAGTGCAAATTTCCCCCTGCATGTTCCTTGTGGAGTAACAATTGTTCTTGTTATTTTGCTTGTTCTTTAGTCTCATCATGTGGCCTGGAGGTGTTGATGTACCAGACATCTGTGTTCTCCCACTGAAGTCACTCAAGGCACATTTTGCTACAGTTCAAATGAATGCATTATATTTGATCATAACATTCAACAGACGATAGCTTGGGACTCAAACATGCGTAACATGTAATAAACATAACCAGGACACCTTATCCCCTTCTATATATTTGATCGAGCGAGCACAAGCGGCAAACCTCCGGTGCTTAGAAATCCAATTTCAATGCTAATCCATTCCACATGGATAGCAGAGCCTCGTGTTGGAGGTTTCATGTGAGATAGGGACTCCATTCTTGCCAAGGGCGCTTGTTTTCCGTGGAAAATTACTTGTTCTCATATGTAAGAGTTCACCAACTATGCATGCTCAGTTTCCATATCTTTGGAATTGGAGTATTAGTTTGTAAATCCTTTCATTTCCTTATATGTCCTGGAATTTTAGGTTTAAAAATGTCCAACCCACAGATAAGGTCATATGACATTCAATTCAATTCAATTTTATTCACAGTGCCAAATCATAGCCAAAGTTATCTCAGGACACTTTACAGAGTAGGTAAAGACCACACTCAATGACTCATTTATGATTTACATAGACCCAACAATTCCTCCGTTGAGTACACAGTGGCAACGAAAACCTTCCCTTTAACAGGCAGGAACAAACAGACCCAGCTCTATGGAGGACGGACATCTGTCTTGACCGGTTGGGGAGGAAGAAAGTGAGAAAGAAAGACAGACAGAGAGACAGTCTAGTCAGGTATTATGATATCTTTAAGATAAGACAGAGCCTGACCAATAAGAACTCTGTAGGTAAGAAGAAGGATTTTAAATCTAGATTTTACAGATACAGGAGAAATATGTTCTCTTTGATTTGTTTAAGTCAGTACACGAGCATACTTCCTTTCCTTTTCTTTGCTCAGTCACATAAACTGGGCGGTGCTTAATGATGAAAAACACAATATAGTAGATACTCCGAGAGATTCTTTTTTTCAAAATAGTTTTAGAAAATGTTGACTTTCTGAGTATTTCCATGTTATGCTACCTCATACATGTCCTTGTACATAAAGGCATGCACAGATTAATATTCTTTTTTTTTTATCATTACAGCTAGTTGGCAGTATAGAGTCTTTAAAATTAGCCTCTCCTTTACCGGTTGCAACATAAATGATGTACACTTTGATGAATGAATAATGAGAATGCAATAGCATAATATATGTTACTTTGAAATGGCCCTATCTGAATAATGAATAGTTTTACCTGAAGGCATCAGATGGCTCAGTCAATAAAGAGACCAGAGAAATAACTAAAGTCCCCAGCTGTCCACTCAGAATTAAAACAGAGACCGAAAACAACCAAATTAACTTTTAGCACGGATCAACCCTCACCATCTGCAACTGCAAAGCTAATGTTTATTCATAGGGAGTTTGTGAGCAGCTGGGAGGGCAGACATAAGCTTCCAGTTCAGACACACAGTTGCACGAATCAACATTCATGAACTTAACAGAGTTGAAAACAGAAACAATCTCTTCTTACTCATCACCGTAATTTAACACAGCCATGGCCGAGCCGATGTCAGCCTTTTGGGCTTCCCTATGTTCCCCACTCCTAACTAATCAGCTGTTGCTCTTAGGATGATTCAGCCTCTGAGGCCAACAGTAATTATATTTCTTAGGTTCTGGACCAAATACACATTTGTCTATGACTCCAATGACTCTATCAGTCATTCATTAATTTATTAAGTCATTCACCAACAGACCGTGGGGTTCATAGGGCTTGGCCCATGGATGAGTAAAGAGAACTGAATACAGTGCTCGAGGCAGTCCGCAGACATGAAACATTTCATTTTGTGTGAAATATGATGCTCCAAAAAATTGTATACACTGAATTACAGACGTCTCTTTCACCACCTAAATTAATTGAAAAGGAACTTTTAGGCCAGAAGGCATCACAGGACGGACAAGGTACCGTTTGGCAATGAGGCTATGTCAAATTGACTTCAAAGCCCGGCGCAGTCCTGAAGGCCTGGCAGGGGTCCAGTGGGGACTTTGCCATTTTCCAAACACACACACACACACACACACACACACACACACACACACACACACACACACACACACACACACACACACACACACACACACACACACACACACACACACACACACACACACACACACACGCCTTATTGAATTCTTGTAAGTCAAGAAGAAAAAATGGTTTGTAATCCGTTTGTCACATTATCATAACTCCCAAAGGGCTCTCCACTCATGGGTATTTCAACAGGCTTTTTTTTTGAGACATTCAAAAAGTTACGTTACTGCTTCTTTCTCATTTAAACTTGTCTTAAAGCTATTTGGGAACAGTTTTACACAGTGAGTATGTTGAATATAAATGTAATAAGCAGCGTTTTCTAATTCCTTTTTTTGACTACATGCCTTTATGACTTGCTGCAGTACAGTGAGAATTTTGTTTCATACTGTATGTTTGGGAATATTGCTGAATATTTGCTGTGACTTCATTCCTGAACATTTTGACCTCTGTGAGTTTTTGTTGTCCTTCTGGGGAGCATCTGCACACGTGCGACAAATGAGCCGGAAGTGGAGTTTTATTGTAAAGTGCTCAGTCAGTATTCATTGTTCTTGTTCTTGTAGATAAAGAAGTGGAGCAACACGGTTATTTTACCATGTGGAATATGGTTATTGATAGATGAATTAAGTTGTGACAAGAGTTATGCAAAAGAGAGCCCAAAGAGAATTGGATGCTGTATGGCAAAATGATCATCCATCCATTAATTTTAATATAACTTGCTAACCCAGTGCATACATCCGAAAAACTTTTTCTGCTGGTTGGCTCCTGTGTCCGTTTCCATGACCTTTCCATCACAGACTGTACACAAAATTTAAATAATGTACATAACTGCTGTTTATTGGGAGTATATACTAATAAACAGAGGACAGGTTTCCTCAGACAATAAACACTTGTCTGAACATTCAGTACATCGTAAAGCATACTATTTCACCTTGGCTAATAGAAGCTTATAAATAAAAATTATACATTGATATAAAACGTTTCTAAAGCTGGCAAATGCAATTTTACAGCCAGTTGATGTAGTGCTTCACATTAAAAATGGAGTTTGCTGCTGAAGGTGAAAGCAAACTCCTCCCTGAAAAGAGGCTTCCTTATTAGTATCTGGAGCACACACATTTCTGTAAAACTTAAGACACTGACCAGGGTTTAACTAGCATACAGGACTCAATAATCAGCAGGAGAATAGCCTAAGAACAGTCAGACATCACTGTAGCTCTGCAGAAATGATCTATACTCACAAACACATGCAGGTACAGCAGGAGTCTCTCAGACACTCTTCTAGCCACTGTGGCAATGTAGAGCAAATGTGGTGGGTCCACCTCTTAGGTCCAGACTGAAATATCTCAGCAACTATTTGTAAAGATTGCAACTACATTTCGGACGAACATTCTTAATCCCCAGAGGTTACTGATTTGGGCGAGCCTCTGACTTTTCCTCATGTGCCACCAGCAAGTTGACATTTTTAGTTTTGACTGAAATGTCTCAACAAGCATTGGATGGATTGTCAGGAAATTTTGGTTCAGACATTCCGCTCCCTCTTAGGGTGAATTGTATGAACTTTGGTGATCTTCTGACTTTTCATTAAGCACCATCATCCTATAATGGTAAAAAAACAAAAAAAAAAACTTTACTTGATTCATTTCTTCAGGGGTGACTTTCACTAAGAGGATGCGTCTCTTTTCCAGGAAAGCCCCGATCACATTCCCACAGTTGCACGCTGTCCAGTGCAACCACAGTCTGAGCAGCTCCACTGGAGCAGATGGGGATAAGAGCCTATCTAAAGGGCAACTCGGTGGTGTTAATGAGAGAGGGGCAAGCGCTTTTGCTTCTCAAAATAACTTGTAGTGTGTATATCTTTGCTCAGGACTCACTGTAAGATAATGTACTGACATTTAATGTGGTTAAGAGAAAACGCAGCCCTAAGCCTTGCAATAAACAAATGATCTCTGCTAAGTAAACCGCTTACAATTACTGCCATATGTGGTGTTATGGCAGTAACCATAAATGCACCTGACATTTATAATTCCTATGAAATACCATTTCATCTTTTCCCATGCTTGTGCTCGTGCAGTTGGGCGCATTATAAAACAACAAACAATCTAAACAGAGCTGATACACATGCCGAGGTGGGGGAGAAACAGAGAGAGATATTGTAGACTTATTACAGCAGATAAGCATTTTATCAGGGACTCCCAGTTCTCTCTCATTCGCATCACGTCATGAATTATTAATACTAGTAGTAAAACCTCTGATCCCATTTTAAATGTCACAGGCAGAGCGCTTCACAGAGCCTGAGATATATTTAAAAATAACCTTCTTTCTCTCAAACCTCACATTAATTTACCATGTGGAGTGGCAGTCGGCACGATGTTCCAGTGCTCGCCAGGAGTCAGTCAGATTAAGTGTAATTAAATTCCTTTGAGTACTCGTTGTAGTTCAGATAGTGTTAGTTTACAAGAATTACATTTTCATCCCACTTGATTTTTACCTGTTCCTCACAAGAAAAGTAGAAGATCTGAGTTGGAGGTATGGCTCTGAATATAAAGCTTATTATCAGCAACAATCTTTTTTTTTTTTAAAACCATAATGTCAAACATAAGCTGGTTCCAGCTGTGAGAGGTTCTGATGCTTCTCTTAGTTGTACATGAATAGAAACTTTAGACTGTTGCTAAGACAAAACATTTGAAGACTTGGGCTGCAGGAATTTATAATGAGCATATTTCACTATTGTCCGACATTGTATACACTTTTTGTATATAAAAAGTCCTTTCAGTATATTCAGTTTACATTCAATGAATTATTTAGAATGTGTCCTTATTAAACTTGGAACAATAACAACATGCAGGCTGTTTACAACACTGGCAAATCCACAAGTCAGATTAGAAACAATAATTAATAATAATGGTGTTTAGATTGTAGGGTTGGGTGATGTCTACCAAATTGGCATATAGTGTGCATGATCACAATACGTCACAATGGCCTAATTCCTATAAAAAGGTATAATTTGAACTGATCTCAGTGGAGGATGACTGTCAGACATTGGTGATGGATGATGACGATGGCAATGGCGATGGCGATGACGATGATGATGATGATGATGATGATGATGATGATGATGATGATGATGGTGGATTGGATGATGGATGATCATTGTTAGCTTGTTTTAGCTGTAATAACACAAAATATATGTTTGTGAACGACTCAAGTCACAGCTGTGATTTTTTTCGGAACCAAACAAAAATCTCAGGACTGTGGCATTCAGGGTATGTTGTGGCCTGTTTTTAGCTGGATTCGCCATTATGCCTGGTGTCAAATTAAAAGAAAATTTGGCCTAAACAACAAAACATTTTATCAGTACTGTCTGTGCCATGACGGTCCTAACCGAGCAGGAAAGCACAGGAGCTCTCCTAAATCCTGGTGGAGATACAATTACTTTCCAAGGCTGAATAAGGTGATTCACTGCTTTGCTCTTACGTAGACCAAATCCACTTTACTATGAGGTCTGCTAAGGTCAATTTCCTATGCTAAAATGAGATTAATGCTAGCCCATGTAGGAGTGAATGTGCTGCAAACAAAGTGGAGTGCTCAGAAGTGAGAGTTAGATGAGAACAAATAGGAGTCATGGCCATTGTCGTGAGGAGGCAAAATATCTTCTAGGATTACACCATTTGATCAGTCCACTACTCTTTCCATATTTCTATACTACAAAGGGATGAATTTACTATGCATGATGTGAAAAACAGTTGCATGTTGTGACAAACCCACAGACAACGATCACGAGATTGTAGCTCTCGGCTCTAAGGCCCGCCTTCCAGCTCACCGTCTTGGTTTCACATCCTGCCACATACTGTTTTGGTTAAGTATCACCGCTTTTGTAAACCTTTTTTTTTTTTTACACTAGGCCGAGTGTTAGACAGAGGTATTGCAATATCAAAATAGACGCTGTGGTCCGCAGCACTGACCTCGCCTCTGTTCTACTTTCTATTCAACCTGCAGATAGTGACATGAACGGGTTGACATTTTCATTTTTCTCCGACCAAATGCTTCAAATTGCTTTGAAATGTGCTCAGTCAACCAGCAGGGGATTTCTTATTGTTACAGTGAAATACAACAAATGGCTTCTCCTTTATCACCAGCAAATCAAACGATTAATACTGACAACAGAACAGACAACAGAAACCACAGGGGAACAGAGGAACTCATAGAGACGTGTGTGTTTTCCCTACATGAACAGCAGTGACTGCAGGTTATTTCTACTCAGGTGGGGCAAAAACATGATGACAATCATCCTGCATGGGGAAGTTTTTACTGTGATGCTACGCAGAGTATCTTTTACAACAGTGTATTAAAATATTTAAAACATGTGACCATTTTGTGTTTCATGACGGCATTTCGTTGATCAAACATGTGGCTTCCCAAAACTCTCCCTCAGTCTGAGTCTAGATTCTGTGTGAGCTTTTATGGGATCTTTTTCCTCTTGGATCCAGAAACATTATAATAGCTTTGTAAATCATCAACTGAAATGATTCTGTCTGTAGTGCAGGTGACGGTGACAAACAACAAGGGGGTAGAGCGGGAGGGGGAAGAACACAAAGAAAGGAATGCTGGACACGCTGCACAGATTCTGTGATAATGAGACAAGGCTATACGAGAGCCGAGCCGAGCCACTCCAGATTTTTGACAAAGGATAACACAGCCCCCTTTGTGACCTGTTTGAAGCTCTTCTTTGAAAACAGGTAGCCGACTATAAAGCTAAAAGAGAGGAGTAAAAGCCCTCTTCATCTCCTCCTCACATCATCATCTAAAGTGCCAGGAGCCCAACAGTCCCTTGGCGGCCTGGGGTGGTGTGTACCTTGACCTCTCATTATGCAGTTTTTCACATTCACCATACATTAGTTTAGTTTTTTTATTATTAGTTATTATAGTTATATTATTAGTTATTTTCACCTATACTAAAAATTGTGTATTCTAATATGTCTGCATACTGGGTTCCCTAAACAATTTTGGAATTGCATAAATTGAGTTTGACTAGAAAGCTGAAATTCAATGGGTTTTAAATGAGTGTGCCGCCTGCGATCTGCTATCTCCCCCTCAAGAACTCCTGTCCCCCCATAAAAATGCATCAGTGGTGGGTCTCTAAGGGTTAAAGTAGAAATGAGTAGTGGAGACAGAAATAGTCAAATTATTTTCCAATAACATCAGTTGATTGACATCTGAAAGCTGCACTGTCAACTTCTGTGGTGTGCCACTAACCAGAGCATCTCACTGTATAGTCTGTGACTGTTGATTCATGAAGCCCACATAGTGTTGGTTCTGCACCATCAGTGATTTAAGACATCTGTTCCTTCACAACATCAAACATTTGGAAGGACCTACAGTGCGGGCTGTTATGTTTGTATTTCACTGAAAGTAGAACATAGTTTAGCCTTCAAATTTGACACCGATTCCTACTAGGCGTTCTGTCAACACCTGCTGAGTTGTTTTGCCTCTGCCCCGCTGCCTCTGGTCTGAAGCCGGCTCCAACATGTAGGCCTATTGCTGATTCTCTCCTATAAGTTTAGTCATCTTTATGAGCTGTTTGCACGCTACTCTTTCAGGATGTTCTCATGCATTTTTCATACGTGTAACAACGAAAAGTAATGTATATGTGTATTCCACATATTTATTTTGTTTACTCCCCACAGTGAAAACATGTGACTTAGAATAAGACGGCGAGGCAGGTTGGGAGGCTGGCCTGTAAAACACAGGACTTTAAGCGGGGAGCAGGGTTCAATTCCCGTTTGTAGTAAACCAATCAACGGCCTCTTTTCTGACACTAACCAAGTGTTTTTTTAATGCCTCACCTTTTGTTGGCTAAAATCTGTCATGTAACGTTGTTTTTTGTGCGTTGTTGCACTTTTTGACTTCAAGTCCATCCTGCAGTCTGCCAGCTCGTTTATTTTCATAGGAATTTCTATGAATTTCTTTGCATAACTTTGCGAAGGATTTGCTACGAACGTGTTCATGAGAACACATAGACTCTTTCACCTCAGGCCTGCGTGTCAACCTAGAATCTAGAAAGTAGTTACCGAAGCGTCTCAAGCTATCGTGAGCACGAGCAACGGTGGGCGGGGCGAGGCCAGGTGCAGTATTTCTCATAAGGGAGAAACAGTAGATGTGCTTCCAGCCTCTTCTCCGAGTTTTTTTAATTTTTTTTTTTTTTTTTTACTTTCTCTGGAGCATAGTGGTTTTTACACACTTTCCCCCCTCAAATATCATCAAAATGATCTTCACAATGAATCCATAGACCATTGTGTTAGAATATGTCCTACTGTATTTCTAAAAAAGGCAAACATCACACTGCAGCAAAACTGTTATTAACTCCTCCACATGTCCTGTTTCATTGGCTGTTAAACACAGTAGGTCTGTTGTTTACCAATGCAATCATACTGATAAATATGTATCTACAATTGTACCGCGAAACACATCACACAATGTGTAATAAAGCTATTGTCTTTATCACATTTGTTAAGTTATTTAGCTTTACAAGAAGAAATCTGGTTCAATGTTTTATCATTTAAAAAAATAAAAACAAAAAAAATAAATCAGTTCACAAACAAAAGATTTAACAAGAAGAGCTTATTACCTTGCATACGAATACTGCCTCTGAACAAATATTCAGAGCATAACGTACCATTTCTAACTAAATTAGGACTCTTAAAATGATAATTTGTAGCAGATGTAGGTGTCCCAGGGCGGGTTCCTCTGCATCTTTTATTGCCGTTTCAGTTTCCGAGGACATTTTGTGCTGGTGAAATATCACTGACTGACAGAGAAAGCTAAAGATGGAAATGACAAAAAAAAAAAGTTTGGGAAAATGTATGATGGAACGAAAGAGAAGTCCACCAGGAGAGATTTGATTATCTCCGAAAGGAAACCACCGTGGCTTTGCAGGCAGTAAACAACTTTATCAACCAAGAGCCTACTGGGTGAGTTAAAGCAGATGCTGAATATGATGCATCCATTTATCCAATCAACAGGGCCATATAAATAGACTAATGATTGAATTTATTATAGAACAATGATCCAATCTCTATAAATCACAACCGTGACCACTAATTAAAATTTTACAGCAGTGCGGTAGCAGTAAACACGGACTCTCAGATGCCAGGCTGAAGTCAACAAATCAAATGTAGATCACAGAACAAACAAGTTATCTATATAATAATAAGAATAAAAGTGTAGGGGGAAAAAATGTCCATCCCCCTGGGTTTTAATCATTTTGTATTTGCTTTGATGGGACCAAACCGTAAACAGCACAATGTGTTTTCATGTGTGTCTGCGTACGCCCTCATGTGTCTGCGATCTTTTTTGTTGGAATCTGTTTGTTTAACTCATTGACTGAACGGCTCCATCTGTGTGGCATAAACATGCTGCGGTCTCCCTTTTCTCAGAGCCAAATCTCAATTCTCATATCACGCCCTCTCTGGTCTAAGTTCTGTGCCCACAAAAAAAAGAGTGCCAAGAAATCTGCTATGGCGGCGCTTCGTTTCCATGCAGGCCAGCCAGAGAGAGGGAGCAGATGGATCAGCGAGACCGAACAACTTCTACACACGGGGCTCTGTGTCCGAAAGCAAGGATTAGTAAAAACTCTTGGTTTGTTAACCCTGAGATCAGGGCTTTAAATTCTGTTGGTCCTCTGTGGTAACCATGGTAACTGACTCTGTGAGACTCACCTGCTCGCTGGCTGGTTTTCTTCAATGAACCCTGAGTTTCTCTCTCTCCCCTCCCTCTTACAGAGCCAGACACATCGTTTAATTTCCTCAGTGATTCAGCCCGTATTCCAACCACTCAAGGCACTTTTTACACTTCCTGCCACAATCACCTTGTCACACACATTCACACACTGATGGCAGAGCCTTCAGGAGCAATTTGGGATTCAGTGTCTTGCCCAAGGACGAGGCCCTCTACGTACTAAAAATAAAATGAAAAAGTATGCAATGTGGAAGCTTCCCATTTCAGGATTAGTCAACTCAGCGTTAGGCTTAGAGTTTGTTAAACCTGCTTTCTGAGACAGGGCCCAGATGTGCCACTGCATTTACGTTTGTCTTCTCTCATATCTGATGTGCCGTCGAGTACAGAGCAGCACGACCTTTTCTTTTCATGAAATCCACTGTGTCCACATAAAACGAAAAGCCCACTGGTCGATACTCTCCTGGCGTTATATAACATCAGTCCGTATGGTTCAGTGCAACCCGAGGGTTTTAAGATGAAGTGGCTACTCTGCTTCAAGGAGTTAGCACCAACCTTTCTCATGATCATCTTCCTCTAGGGAACATGTCTTAGCATTTGAGGTGTTCTTTTTTTAGAGAAATACAACAACACAGACACAACCGACCCTGGAAAGAAACATTACAATCCCTCAGAAGTAGGGCAGTCATACATTTAGTATGGTTTAACTCGATTTGATGAGAAACAATGAGCTTTAAGTGCTGACTCAGTCTCAATTATTTGAAGTTGTCAACATTTATATATACCAATTTTAAGACAGCGCTGCAGGACGGTGACCCAAACAGACAAAGAAGACAAAGTCCAGCAGAAATCACATTTAGTAAGCCCTTTTTTATTATAAATAAAAGGAAGGAAATATCAGAAATACTCCTTTCCATCTGGGCGGCTGGAGGGGCCATCATTTAAACGAAAAATATACAAAACATAATTGTCTCCCCTTTTCGGCGAGTGAGAATACAGATTCACAGATACAATATGAATGGTGTAGCAGAAATTGGTGTAAATGTAATGAATCTGTGGTAGTTCTGCGCCAATGACAACAGCAAGAATCATTATCACAGATCAACCCCCCTGCTCGCGTTCTGACATCACAGAAGCATCAAATCACACACCACCTGTCTCAATAGTTTCTTTCCCCAGGCACCCATATCCCTCCATTTTAACTCTGAGCTCACATAATCTTGGTACTTGCTAAAATGGTTTATTGTTGCACAGTCTATCAATCAGAATTGAACGAGGAAAAATATAATTCTCTTATAAAAGGCTTGACACGTCTCTCACGACAGCTGTTCCTTGTTTAAATTGATTGCACAGTAAATGCTATTATCTATACTGTAATTTTAGCTGGTTATTTTGTTTATTTCTACGTTATACTTCACTGGCTTTCTTTCTTCTTCTCTAGTTTTTTTACATTAAGCTATCATACATTGTTTCTTTATTGATGGCTGTTATTTCTCAACGCCATCGTAAATGAGGATACCTCTTTAACGGTCTATCAGGGTAAAATTGAAGCGTAATTCCAGCGTATTTTCATCCCACGGTCTTTTTCAGCATGATATACATCAAGTATGCCATTAATTGTTGAATATCTATTAACAGAGAAATTCCAGAGACTAGCTAGCAGCCAGACATGGCTAACACTTAGTAGCTAAACCATCCAAAACAGCTTTTTTTTAACTAATATTGCTCAAAATATCACCAAACATTTGCAGTAGCATGATAACAGTCCCTACACATAAAACGAAGCACCAACAACGTAGTTAGCAAAGCCTGAGTTTATTAAAAAAGACTGTTGCACCGAATGCACTGGAGTTCCCTTCAATACTTCAATACTTGTTTGGGCTGCCTGTTAATATGAACAGAGCCTTCTGCTAAGGCTTGTAGCATTGTAAAACACTCCGGGTTCGCCAACTTCGTTGTTGGTGCTTCGTTTTATGTGTAGGGACTGTTATCATGCTCCTGCAGAGGTTTGGCGCTATATTGAGCAATATTAGTGGTTAAAAAAAGCTGTTTTGGATGGTTTAGCGCTCTGCACCGAGCTACTCAGTGTTAGCCATGTCTGGCTGTTAGCGACTGTCTGGGATTTCTCTGTTAATAGGTAATCAGAGAAAAAAAACTGTCTCTATGGTTTATTTGATGTATATTCATGCCGAAAAAGACAAAATACGCAGGAATTACAACGTACGGTTACATTGATGTAGGCCAACAAAAAACAATGGCAGTATCATCATGGAAACATCTGCTGATGTCTTCAAGCCAGATAGTGACTGCACAAAATTCTGATCAAATCATTTTTTTAGTGTGTACTCTTTGGCTTCCAATGTTTTCTACCAAAATTCACACATTACATGCAACCAGCAATTAAAATGCTTGATAGTTTGCTGGCAAGACCGCTATCAAGACGAGGTATAATTGAGCTATTCTGTTTATTACTGCATTTAGTGGTTGAGGTCAAAGATGGGTGTGGTCCGAGCAAAGGCCGCTGGGAAGAGAGTGCATAGGGAAGCGGGTCATTGCCCTCCCCCTATTGCAAGACGGTCTCTAGTTGCAGCCTGTGAAGGACTGTTAAACATTCAACAGTTTACTCAAAGTCTTCAATATGTAAGCATGTGCCTGAGACTAAACAGTCCTTTTGAATTTGGAGCGGTCAGGTGAGATGGTGGAGAATAAAGCTCAGTGCACATTTCGTTTAGCTACAGCTGGGTGATCAGCAAACAGGTTTGTCAGGTGGCTGGTTTCACCATGAAACAAAATGCATCATGCTCCACTACACCTAACAATCCAACAAAACGGGGAAAAAAAGAAGAAAACAAAAGCTGTGTTTACAGCCTTAATAAGAAATCATCACGGATGCACAGTGCATAAAACATGTGCGCAGGAAGGATAATAACACCAAATGTCCAGAATGCTTTGAGAATATGAATGATATAATCAAGCACAGTGTTTTGAATGGGACACGTCAGACTTTGTACATCAATTTTTCCATCGGACCATCATTAAAAAGCTAATATGAGTATAATATGTGCTGTTTAGTAATATAAGCATATTGGAAATTGACTGAACCCCTTCTGCAAACGGCTTTGTTAAAGGTTTAAAGGTGCCCTGATTAAAAAAAAACTGGCAACAATGTGAACAGAGCACACTCATCCTTTCTTCTTTTTCCTTGTTTAATTTTTCATGCTGTAAAGCAGTGGAACTTGTGAGAGTTCAGAGTCTCCACCTGTGATGAGTTAAGAAAAAAAGCAGGCGAATATGAACCATAAATGCGTTTACCAAATCGGATTCATTCGCTGTTCATTGATGGAAACTGGATGAAAAAGTTGCACAGGGGCACTCTACAGACTCAAGAGAAAAACAGTGTTGTTTGTGCATTGCAGAGCCGAAATTGTCTCATGAGTGCGTCAGTGATAAGGAGTGGAGCACTCTAGAGTTTATCAAGTCTAACTGTGTACATGTGTCTGTGAATGGAAGTTGTGAAGTTTGTAGAGACATCCACATGTTAAAGAGAAACGCAGTAATATGCTCAGAACTGAATGAGATCACTGCAGCCTGATGACATTTAAGATAATTGGAATTAAAAAAAGAAAATCCACTTCTGAGGGTTAAGGAGAGCACAGGAGAGTTGACTGAAATAAGGGTAGACTTCCTAGCATTTGAAGCCCTTTATCTCCTCGTCATGCTCACACAAGTACATCCATGTGACAAATCATGTCAATGCCAATTAAACAATTCGAGCAATTATTCTCTGGTGCTACTAATCCGCCTACTGTATTACACAAAGCACAAAGCCTTCAGAGAAACTTTTACAATAAAGATTTTCTCTTTGTCCTCGTTGCTATAGTAACCAATGTCACAGTGACATGATACAGAGGCACTTCACAACTTTTTGTATTCTGGCCTCAATGAGTAGTCTGGGAAAATGAAAGACACGCAGGCAGAGAAAAAGAAAATATATGTAATATCACCAAGAGTGGTATCTCCCAGTCTAATGGTCAATCAGTGACCTATAAGCCTTCTATTTACAACTTTAATATTCATCAGAAAATCAACAATTGAAGTCTGTTTTGGAGCTGTGCCGAACTAGAGACGGACTAAAGAAGTGAGAACAGACGAGTTGTGAAGACTCACTGATACTTACCAAAGATAAAACATATAAACAATTAAAACACTTGTTTTATTGGTCTATGATGGTCTATTGAGAAAATCTATCCATTTAATAATCGTTACCAAAAAAGCAGCATTATCTTTACGACAACTTTGCATTTGGCATTGATTTAAGTGCAGTATTATCAGTGTGTGTGTAAGAATGTTCTACACAAGAGAAACGTGCAGATAAAAAGACGTAATAATGTGTTTGCATTCATGAGGCAAAAAAAGGGCAAAAACACCTTTTGTTCAACCCAGGGAATATTTTATTTTAACGTGATACAAAAATTGTAATAAGACGGGTTTTCAGCGAGCAGGCACAAAATGTATATATTCATAAAAACAGCTGTAAAAAGCATTTTAACACAGGCTTGCCAACTGCGGTAGTAATTACTTTAACACCCATCCACACTGACAAACCCACAAAGCCACAGTTCTGCTGTTCACATATCAAATGTAATGTGTTCCTACATCAGACTCATTCACACGTTCATCATATTCCATGTGGTAAAAACAACAGCAAGTTCATAAAAACATCAAACAGAATTTTGTTTCAGAGATACATAAAAAGAAAAGAAAGGAAAGGAATGATCATATTCCCAAATTTGTAAAGTGTCTAAAAGTCAAATGATCACAACATATTAAAATAAATTTTATTGAAATAAATGGATTATGTTCATGTTATAAACACCATCAAGATTATTGTAAATTACATGTTAAATGACTCTATTCTTAATTTACATTTGTGTTAGCTATTAGTATTGAAAGCTGTTTACCTTTTATTTCTTCCAGGCCAGGTAGATCATGCGTTTGGTCGTGCGTGTTTGCATTTATATCTGCAGCTGATCTCTGATACTACTGGACCCATCAGACTAATATTTTTTGTGCAAGTGCATGACTATGCTCAACGACCTCTCGTGGTTGCAGTGCTTCACAACTTTTGTAAAACCAGTTTAATTGACAGTTTTATATTGTCACCGACTGCTGAGTCCTCACCATGGATAAATTCTCCTCACTCTGCTTAACCGGGGGCCACAATTGATCAACAAACTTCACAAAGAAAGTTTTGGTGTCATTTTGAACCGGATCACCTGAAGATTCATTTTATACCCGATATGTTATGATCCACTGACATTAGGCCCGATACAAGATGTATAAATCCCTGTTATTGTTCACTTCGCTGCCTTTGCTGACTTTAGAGCCACTACGACCGCCGGGATGGGGGAACATTTTTTTTTTTTTTTCTGCCTCAGCGAGCCTGGAATTGGGGCAGTGGCATTAAGTGTTTTGGCGGTGGTGTAATTTGGCTTTAACAGATCTAGGGGGACAATTGGGAAAAGAGGGAGACATGGGGATGCATGGACAGGTCAAACAAACACGACTTTCACCAGGGGAACCGTGTTAACAAGAGGGAGACACCCTTGGAGATCTGCACTTTACTGAGTACACTTTTCTAGTTAGTATTTTATTTCAACTGTTGCCTGATTTCTCTCAAAGGGACTTATTACCTGGCAAAAATACTAAATAAAACAAAATTAACATGGAACGTCCCTTCACCAATACAACCAGCTCACATGAGATCACACTGACATCATTTGCACAAAAATATATTAACATAATCTTTCTCCAATAAATAAAACATCTTGGTTCATGGTTAAAATTGAATTTGGGGGTAAAGTGACAGAAGTGGTGATGGTCAGATGTCCGCCTTCGAGATCCGAGCGGCAGTGGTAGGCACACTAGATACCCAAATGTATGTGCAAAAGTACTGTCAAAGTGATTCATTTTCAACAACTAAATGTTAGCATGCTAACAAGCGCAATTAAGAGGTGGAACATGGTAAAAGTACTGGCTAAACATCAGCATGTTAGCATGCCGTCATTAGTATTCACCGGCCAATTCTAATGTCACAATTCATGGTTCCATTAAAGCTGAAATACAGCAGTTGATATTTGGCCACTAAGGGGCATATCCATGGCTTATACAGTTGCTTACACTTTCACATCCAGAGGCAAAGAAACATTAGCATGCACTCAGCAACGTTGTGTTTCTGCTGTTTAGCGCTGTGAAGGTGCTCTTTAGTTAAGCATTTTTGCTGGTCAGTGCACAGGCCATTAAACCAAAACAATGAGCTAAATGATGGTAAAAACCTCTGCAGAGCCGCAGACATGGGTGATAATTTTCTGCAGACGATTTAACATTACACACAGAATGTTATATTAAGGCATGTTAGAATGATGTTGCAGGACAGGTCTGTCCCGTTTTCTCTTATCACAGTCACTGTAGTGGTTGCTATTTGTTTTCTCACCTTTAGTGCAATGCTGTCGTGCAAATTTCGATTCAGTGTTTGTCTACAGTACAGTATAGACACAGTGTTTCTACAGCTCATCTCGTGGGTGTGTGTCCTGCAGCCACTGTTTGTAGACGACAATAGGATCTATATTCCAGTGCTTGTGGAAGGAGACTGCATGTTCCAGTGTCTCGGAGTAGTCATACGGTCGGGCCTAAAATATCAAGAACACGTGGTTTGTGTGTGTGTGTGTGTGCTGTCTGCTAAATTACTAATGTTTTATCAGGGCTATTACCAATTTAGTCAGTGTCCCCCAGGGAGTTCTTCAATATTCTGTTATTGTAGTCCGCATAACCCATAAGACAGTCTTTCTGTTGTTCCTCAACTAAATTTAGCAAAGCAAAAAGAATGGAGCAACATGCAAAACATCATCTGATGCTGGATAAAAGACCTTGGGTCTGGTTTCCTTCAACACCTGAAGTGCTTTTGGCTATTATTTCGCAGTTTTTGTTCCAGTATTATTTCCAGTAATTTCCCAAAACAATCACTTGATAAGCTGATTTTTACTTTTGAAATACAAAACTTCAGCCTCAGACTCCTCGCACCCAGATGCACCACAGAGCGCCACAGGAAATCTTTCCTGCCTCTGGTCATTAAACTATACAACACATCCCTTGGAGAGTCTGCCACCCCCTCTCTGTAATACGGACTCAATCATAAACAATCTGTTCTTTGCACATTTGTACGTTACTTTGCATGTTATTACAGTACTTTTGATCTGTATATACATTACCATTGTAATTTTTTACATTTTATATATATATATATATATATATATATATATATATATATATACTGTTTTATATTTCTGTTGTTGTTAAATATGTTGTTTGTATAGCTGGAGTTTGAAACAAAAACAATTTCCCCCTGGGATTACTAAAGTATTTCTGATTCTGATACCATCATATTCTGACCAGTCACCGTGACTGTAAGAAAAGTAACATGACCAGCTGATCCCTCTGATGTGCAAGAAAAACGCTCCTGTTAGTTTGCTACATAAAAAGCACTAATTGTTTGACAAGAAGATAACAAACTAGACAGAGGTGGACCACGTCCTTGTTAATGATAAGTAACTAAGGAAGTTAAAGCAAATAGTGGCCTTTGGCTTTTTAAATCTAGATATCCTATGAGCTGGGCGTCTTTTATAGAGAAAGGAAATTAATATGGTCTTTTATATTAAGCCTGCAAACTGTCAGTGTAAAATGTCAAAATACATTGGTTAAGATTAGGGCAGTAAATCTAGTGTAGCTGCGGGAATGACGGAAACCTAGTAAATATCACACCAATCTACTACTTTAAAATACAATCAACATCACAAACTGACTCTACTGTATCATAAAGATATTAGCATTAGCCATAAAGTTCTGCGACAGTTACTGTAGTTTAGGAAGTTTATAAGCAGCTGATGATTTCCAGATGAATTAGCTTGAAAGTTAATATTCACCATTACTTAATTATCAGTAGAAACTTTATTCTTCACATAGCATGTTGAATTGTATGTTTGCAACTAGACATATTTCACATTGTTGCATGTTGGGCTACCCGGCTGCACACTGACCAAAATATTATCTCTAGGTTATTTTACATTATGTATGAAAACACGTTAGTACTAAGTTACATAAACCTTTCTAGGATGATTTCTTTGAATTTACACTTAGATATCAGTTTAATAATTGGAAATGATAGGAAACGATGGTGCTGTAAACTAAACCTGGTAGCGCACACATTATCAAAACGTGTTGTTATTGAGTATATCCAAACATTCAGGGGTTGAGGAGCAAATGTAGTTGAGGGAGATCCTCACAATCAAATATACGAACGCATACTTGAGTGTGTGTGAATACTGTCCCCTACCTGGTGGAACAGTGGACTGTGTGTGATGGGAACACCCAGGGAAGTGAAGCACCGGCCCAGCACCATGTCATCTGGAGCGTCATCACTGTAGCAGCGACAACCACTGGAAACCAGTTTGGACACTGCCACCCGACTGAACACCATCCTGCACACAGAACACAGAACAGAAGCATTTTAATAAGAAAGGGAATTCATTGCACAAAAATATATATAATACAAGATTTACACGTGACCCTGAGGAAAACAGATTCAGAGCGTTTTTTGTTTTTTAATCTTGTAATCTTGCCAATGAAAGATTTTCAGATTTCTCTTACAGTATATATTGTATACGAAAGAGGCAGTGTTCATTTTGGGGTAAATATTATTATCTTGGCTTTGTGTATAATATTCAGCCTCGTGTACTTTGTGCGTTATTACTCAGTGCTCTCACTCAATCAAATTGGATTCACTGTCTGAACCCCTGCAGACTAACAGCACAACCACACTGCCTTCAGCCCGCAGCCTCACCCTCCTCCTCCTGTTGTGTAGCTGTATCCGTTCTGAAGCAAGCTGTAGCCGTATCTCTCGCCCAGGCTCACTGCTTCATTGGGGTCATAGCAACGCAGCAGTCGGCGCAACCTGGGTAAACTTTAGATGACCACTTATCAACAGACAGGAAGAGAGGCGCCAAAAACTGTACAGACTGTATGATGACACAAAACAAGGTCCTGGCTCCAACAAATATATATAATAAGAGGTTTCACAGGAATATTAGGGGGTCAAAATTACGTATAAAGTTGTCTGTGCTGCACAAAAACTACTAAATCACATCTTTAAAAGACACGTAACACAGGAAGAAATTATTATTTTACTTTAGTTTAAAAATACATTTAGGCAGGTTATTTTTTGTTCACAAGGACAGTTCAAAATGTTATTGTTGATGCTTTAATATAAATAAAATTCTAATAATATCTAATAAATTAGAAGTGGTAAGTTGTAACAGAATATCTCCCTCCAGTTACCTGATTAGCGTATCATCATCAACAATTAGTAGCCAATCAGCCTTTGGCACAGCTTTGCTCAAGAACCGCCTTAAGATGGCAAATGTCTTCCCACAATGCCCTGCAGGTAGACGACATGAAGACAGATACTTTGAAAAAGATGAAGCAAGAGTTGCCTGTTCAAGTTTGTGAGACCTCACAGTAAAAGTATATATGACTGGTTATGTGTATAGCGTATTCATGTAATTATTTCTTATTAATTTATCATTGTTGTTTTCTATTCTTTACTGTGTCCACTTTATTTTTTTTATTGAAGAGGTCCAGTATATATATATATATATATATATATATATATATATATATATATATATATATATATATATATATATATATATAAATCAGATTGTGTCTGTTTTCTCATAAAAAGAACAGACCTCACTTTCTTTGGCTGTTTTTTTCATGTGAAATGTGAGGGTGAAAAATGCAACGCTGTGCTGATATTATTATTCAGCAGGTTTACTATATCAAAATCTTACGTAATGATCTTTGATCATAAGCAGTGAGCTTTAAACCACACTCACTGGCTCTGCAAAAACATGCAAAACTCCATCTACATCAAAGGCAAGAGAAGATACTGTATGTTGGAAAATCGGGCTCAGAGATAATGTGCACTGGTACTGATGCTGTTAACAGCTGCAAATGGAGAACACAGAATATGTTTACATCAAGTCACACGTCTGCAACAGTGAAGAGGCAGATAAAAGAACAGTTGTAAATGAAATGAAAAAAAGGATGTGGTGTATGAGATGTCCAAGCCATCTATACAGGATCTTTAACAAAAATGAAAAAAGAAGAGAGAATATCAAACTACAGAGAGAGACAGAAAAAAAGAATGGAGAGATATGTATCGTACAGAAGATATGACAGGCTGCGTAATACTTCCATCAGCCTGTGAACAAGAGCAGCCAGAGCAATATAAGAATGGGTGTGAGGAAAAAGATGGAGGTGTCATTTACACTGTACCTTTCCTCCTGCTGTGTGGACTGAAAGGTAAATTGGAGTAAGTGACCCAGACAAATCTGAGCTGTAATCGCATAAAATTGTTGTCTGCCCTCTTGCCAATGAAACCGCTCATTACAGCAGTTATTATTTCTGGCTTGAGAGCCTGTTATGATGAAGTTCAAGAGTCATCTATCCACCTCTTCACTGGGAAGAGGAAGGGCTTTGCGGTTATTGCTGTGATTAGTTTGACTCTCTAGTATTCCTGTCCATAAACTGATTCCTCCATCTTTGGTGCACTTAAAGTGGAGGACAGGAAGTCAGGAGGGTTACAGCCTGAAGGACTTCCTATCTCCCTTTAACAATGAGTCTTACTTCAGCCATAAAAGACAGGAAAAGGGGATGGGGAGCAGTAGCAGAGTAGTGATTGAACTACCACTTCAGTTTGAACTTGACGATCACAGTGATGCTAACGATGTAGTGACTGCACACTGAAAAAAAAAGAGTCTACAGCAAAGTTAAGTTTTTCCTGATTTTTCCTCTCTGACATCCATCTTAGATGATGACCATTAGCAGGTGCAACGTTCACCGTAGTACTTGAGCATGTTAGCATACTTACACTAGCCAATTAGTCCTAAACACAAAGTGCAACTGAGGCTCAAAATAGTTTTTGCCTGGGTGCAGACCTTTGAATCTGCCCACTCCACCAAGTAGACTGGTTCGTTTGGCATCATGACATGAAACAGTGGTCTCTCTTTAAAAAAGCGTTCGATCCAATGAGACAAATGAGTAGCCAATCAGAGCCCGGTGTGGGACTAACGCCGTTGTCAAGCTGTGTTTACAGAGACGCGGTGTGTCTTCTCAATATCTCCCAACAATGTGGGCGGTACATGCAGGTCGAAAAAGTCTGTATTGCAGTCCTCTGTCAGCAAGTGAGCGGGGAGCTCCAGTTGTTCTGGCAACATGGAGGGACACAACGTCTATATACACACACACTGCAATGGCACAAAGCTGATTGAAAATTGGCAAAAGTCCCCTTTAAAGCCACGGCAAAGCCAGTAAGTTGGAATAGCTACGCTTCAGTGTCAACAAATTATGTGAGATTCAGCAAGGAGCATATATTCCTATAGATTATATATTATTATATATATATTCCCTGAGATTCAGGCGGATTCGTCGGCCTCTAGTGATTGGTTAGGAAAATTAAACCCCCCTCTCCCATGGAAATCAGTTAGAGTGGAGGCAAAGTAACACTGAGGATGGAAATTGAGTGTAACCTATCCAAGATCAGCTCACCTCTCTCAGTGTTGGGCACTCCCAGACTGATAGTGGGTATGGAGGCATCAGTGACATCGCTGTAATACTCTAAAAACCCAGCATGTTTCTCCCAGGTTGCCTTCACCACTGGTACTGTGAGGAGAAAGGGGAGAGGGGTAAAAAGAGACAGGAGAGAAAATGTAACCAACATTATCTCTGAATCATTCAGACACATACAGAGCTCATGACTAAATCTATGTCAACATTTCAGCCCTGCCTTTTTATTGTAATCCAATAACCTGAATTTAAAATTACATCCAAGTTAATCACACTCTGTTCTTTCCACTTTTGATTTTGTTCATTGCTAGTAGTCAACTACTGGCTCATTTTGTAAAAACAGACAGTATTTTGGATAATTGCACAAACTGTTGCAATTTCAGCAGACAGCTTAGATGAGGTTGTGAATTCAAATGTGTAGTTTTCACCTGGCAGGTTAAAAAGGACTGAATGACCAGCACACTGTTTAGCAAGTGGCAGTAAACAAAAGAGCAGTCACAAACTCAAACTAAATGTTCCATAATTTCCATTTAATCACCATTTATTCTGTGATGAACTTACCGTTAAAGTCCATTTTGGCAACGACAAATTAAACTTTTTTGCAGCACAAGTCATTAATAATTCACCTTATATAAGCAAAGAGTTCAGAAATGTTTTAGGAGAGTTTGGCTTGCAAAAAGCACACATATTCAAACTAGTTTCATATGTATCTAGCAGGTGATATAGATTGCTTAACAGCTCAAAAGAATATCCCCGCTGCAACTTTACATTGGACAAAATGTATATTATACTTAATTCATCAATATATTTATATTTAACTGTTTTTGCTTTTCAAAAAGGGTCGGGAATAACAAACCTCGCTCTGAGTGGAATTTTTGGCAGGTTTTCACAGCAACAAATACGTCTCTCTTCGACACTGGATCTCCCTAGAAAAGAGAGAAAGGAAAACAATGTTTCTAAGTGCACAGCTGAACACAAACATAGCGTGAGTTGCAGCAAAACACGCAAAGTAATGGATTCAAAATTGAGGCAAAATGAGGCACACTAGGTCCTAACAGTATGATCACGTGTTATCATCTGGTCAGACATGTCAGATCTCTTTCGCCCTGAATTCCCATTTCCGGTATCATTTCTTATTACAGAGAATTACCAACAGTCATAGAAATATTATCTACAGCTGTCATTTCTAAATTTTTACTTTTGCCATATACCCACCAGTAATTCCTGTAAGCTTATGATAAGTGCTACATTATTCATGTATTCTTTTTTACAGGTGGTCTTTAAACTTATGTTCCTTTTTGGCACATTTGCAACATAATTTAGAGACATGAGAGTTATTTTATGCAAAAGTCATGCACACAGTAATGTGTATTTTCACATTATTGCATCAAAAGGAGGGAAAAAAATATGTGCCGCTCAGTATTATGTTGTTTTGTTGCTCTGATTGGTTGTAGGTATCTCTAATTGCATTCAGAGGCATTTAGATCTGCACCATTGATGATGTCCCTTGGAAATGACCGATACGCATTTGCAAATTAGTCTGGCGATGCCGGGCTACTCTCACTCTATTACTTCAGAGAAACATCTTCAGTCACACCTGCTGATACTAATCCTGCCTGAAAAGAGGTACATATTTATTTATCTTCCTTTGTGGTTTGGCAGCCTCAAGGATTTCTATGGTCATTATCATGCTGAGCACCTGCAGGGGATCTCAACCCTCACGTCACAAGCACATAGATGACCACCCAGTGAGGGGTAGCTGCTTAATTACTTACTTTCTACTGTTTTGTTTAGCCTTCAGAGTGGCTCAGCTTACTGGCCCTTCCAGTCTGACACTTTTCTATTTGCATTCCTGTACAAAAGGCCTTTGCAGTGGTAACATGCATAATGTGCTCACATTTAACTAAACTGGAGAGTTATAAATGTGATTTAAGGCAATGGGTTATAAATAAACATACAGCAACAATCTTAAATCACTTACTCCCTCGAGCCACGTACCCACCCAGATATAGTAATGTAAACATCAATGAATCAGAGTTGCACATACACAGTTGGGCAGGTAGGTTGTAAATGTTGTAGCACAGTTGTGTCTCATCTCAGTACAAAACTCTGGAACTGCTGTCAGCTTTAGACCATTCCCTTCTTCCCAAATATACAACGCAATCTAGAAAAACAGAGACAGACGTGAAGACGAATGTAGGACTTGGGTTGAAACTGATCTGCAGTGATAAGTACAGTTTGTGTCCTCACACAATAAATGTGTTTAATTTCCTGACAGCTCTTGACCGCTAATAACTCAGTCATATAAGATAAGATAGTCCTTTATTGTCTCCCAAGTGAGAAATTTACAAATTTGCATATACACTTGCTTACCTAATAAATCATTTATTCTTTATTTCCCATAAGTCATTTGAGAATTTCGAAAGGACACAACTCGAGATTCACGCTATGCATTTTAATTACATCATTACCATTTTAAGCAGATTTTAAGGAGTAACACTATGAATTAAAGTATTCTCTTGTTCTAGACATCAGGAAAGTAAAGAAATCAACAACAACTTTACTTTTCTCTATTACTTTCATTCTGTGCTACAAAGGTTTTTTTCTGAGAGATAAGTACAATATCTGTTAATGAAAAGTAGTGAAAAATTGTGCATATTCAATCTCCCCACACACAAAAAAACACACATTCTTAGACCCACTCAGAAGCACACATTTAATCTAATAGTAATAAATCTACCAAAATCTGCAGTCATATAAAGCTGCCTGACCTTTTTTAACAAAAGATCTAGCCAGTCGCTGGGGATATACTGTCTATCGTTGTTATATGTCAAAGTATTTTGGCTCTGCAGGCGGCCTGGAAGAGGACATTGATGATTCCTATCACATCAGTTGTTGAGGCGCAAAGTAGAATTAAACCATATTGGACTCTCAACAATAGTTAATTATAATGTTGCACAGATTCATGAAACTCCTGTAAATTGTACCTCATGTTTCAAGTCGATGGTAAAATCTGACTTCAGATGATCGTGTTGGATCCGCTCTGCGAGTCTGAACACATGAAAGTGAAAAGAAGAGTAACAGCAGAATAGATGTGGGAACTTTCCCACGCTGTATTAGAGAATGTACATTAGTGACACAAAGGTATGGAAGTTGTAAGTTGTTTATTCAGGTTTGGTTCAGCAGTCTCTTAGACTCCTGTGTTTGTTTATTTGTTTTCATGTGTTGCGGACTGAGTATCACTTCTGTTTGTGCTGCTTATTCTCATTTATTCAAGTTGTGTTTATTTCCTACACTACAGTATGTATTGTAATAGTGTCTACTCCTGATAAGAAGGCTTTCTTGGTGCAAAAAAAAAAAGTAGAGAAACCTATCAGAAGCTCATTCATGCTCACGCACCTCTGGAGAAGTGGCGTGCTGAGAGCCCAGCCAGCTGCAGGGTCAGGGTAACTAAAGGAACTGGGGTCTTCAGAGAACGCATAGTGGTGGATAATGGAGGCCTCATTGTCATGGAGACACTTACCCAAAAACCATTCCTGTAAGTTGCAAAAAGGAGTATGGGGCAGGGTGATATGAGAAGAAAGTTCCTCAATTAATTTATTGGCATTGCATCTGTGTAGATCAACATCAAGACATTCATATACTGTAGCAAAAAGGGCTGTATAATGCATATAGTCAGCACTGTTAGAGGTGTCTTGTGCATCTCACCTCTTGGACTTGATATCTGTGGAGGACCTGCAGCAGAGCAGAGAGCGTGACGCTGGTTTCCTCCTCAATAAAGACAAACCAGGATGCTGATTGGCCATAAGTGGCAGACAGACTGGAAAGATCCACACAAAGCCATTAACTTAATGCATTTATTTTCCCCCGCAGGAATCATAAAAGCTTAACTCAATGAAATCCTATTAATTTGATTCATTCGTTTATCATCTCCATCTGTATAACACTCACTGGGGAAGCACAGGGAGGATGCTCCAATCCCCTTCATACTCTGACAGCTCATGGAGAAGAAGAACAACTGGAACTCCCTGCATGAAACAAAAAAAATCAACTCTCCTCCCTCTGTCTCATTTATTTTAAAGGTGCTGTAAACGACATTCATTCATGTATATGATTTCTTTTAGTGATCCAACCAGGTTTTTGTGGAATATGCATGTATTAAATAGACTTGGACTTCTCTTAATGATCCTTTGGGATGACTCCCGCAAGGAAATTTCCAGCAGCTTACAAAAACACAAGGGAGGTATAAAAAAATACAGAATAGGATAACCAATAAACTCTTAGCTAAATACATACAGAAAGTATAAAAAAAGACAATAAACAGTAAGCAATAAACTCTTATATATATATATATATAATATATGAGGTAGATGTAAGAATACAGGTCAAATAAAATTCACAGAAAGTTAAATCAGATAATTTAAATAAAGAGGAAATGTATAAGATAAAATATGTATGACTGTATTTGACAGAAATGAGCGGCAAGATTAAACTATTGCACTTAAGTGGTGGATAATGCAGCCAAAAACGTCATGATAATCATGTTACCGCAACACTTAAGGTAATTGCCGTCGTAAGACAAACATTGCATGGGTGGTATTGAATTTAAGTGTTGAATGACACTGAAAACATCTGTTTGAAACTGTCTTACCTCGGTGCGTTTCAAGATCCCACATACAGTTGAAAATTGAGGCCTATGTGTAACACGATCTACCCCAAGACAATCAAAGACAACACAGGTCCTGCTGGAGGGTGGTGTGAATTGTTTACCATTAGAGGGCAGTGTGCACAAGGGTGAGCCTGTGAATGTTCTCATTTGTCCAGGTCATAGTTATCCCCAAAGCAATTTCAGTCAAAAGCAACTGGACTTGGTTATTTGTCAAGGAAGACGTTTCACCTCTCATCCAAGAGGCTTCATCAGTTCATGTACGCATCTGACCAGGCTGGGACAAGCAGGTCCTGAGTGTATTAATTCCAATAAGAGAAGTAAACCTGAACACAGATTATGAATGATCGCTTTGCCAGTAGCCACTGAAGTAAATATTGGATATTTTCTGAACATTCTGACGGACAAATCAGATGAAAATTAACTTTGTTCGAGATCTGTTTCTGTCTCAGCAGCAGACTTTCACAAGATCTGGCAAAACAGATGAGCAAACGTCAACAAAGGTTCATGAATGCCCTAGAAAACTAATTTTCATGAGGGCACGTCCACTTAGGAGACCGGAGGTATATACTGTTTCAAACCATTTGTGCAGCAAGAGTATCTTTGATAGGAAAACCCCCCACAAAGAATTGAAAAGAGCATACGCTGGTTTTCAGAATAAACTGTGATTGATGTAGCTAAAATTAGTTTTGGAATTAAAGTCAGTGTCTGCTTAATTTCAAACTGCAGCTAATTCAGTTGCATTAATGTTTATCATACGTGCCAGGCAGTGACCGAAAAAGCAAAGCGGGTAGTTTTTGATTTAGGTTAATGACAAAGCTTTTCCAGACCGCAGAGCTCAAATGAGGCGACTGAAACAGCAGCATTATGTCAATACAACAGGACCGTAATGCAGGACTTACTGTTATTGCATAACATTATTCAGAGTTATTTAGCCTACCCTCATTTATATAAATGGGTTGGACAAAATAGTAGAATGACTTGTCAGTATAATGCAAATTCAACAGTAGAGCTGCAGAGGTTAGTCCATTAATCAATTGACAGAAAAAAAATGTGATAATCAAAGTATTTTTTTCTGCAAAAATTACAGAAAATGCCATTTCTCAGCCTCTCGAATATGGAAATTTCCAGTTTTATATCATAATGAACTGAAAACCTTTGGGTTTTGCACTGACATAACAAGACATTTAAAGACATCACCTTGGATTTTGAGAAGCTGGGATGGACATTTTTCAATTATTATAGACCCAACAATGAATTTAATAATCTAAAAAATAATCTCTTCATCTATTCATCAATAATGAAAATGATAGTATAGTACTCTAGTTAGTACTTAGGTATATATAGTTAGTATATATATATATATATATATATATTATTCTTAAATTTCTAGGAATTTACATTTAGAAAATATACTAGCTATAGAAATTAAAATGTTGGTGTTGCTGATTACTTAACAAAATAACAAAATATCTTGCCAGTCTATACAATACTTGTTGAGAAAGGACTCAGTGTTGGACTGACCAATAGACTAATTTAACCATCCCTAGAGTCATGCTGCATTAGCATGGCTAAAAAGTCATCTAGGAGAATATTGGATATTTCAACAGTCGCTTGTGTCCATGTAAAGCTACTATTAAAACAAAATACCACTTTACTTTACTTGATCAAATCTTTCGTCTGTCAAAACGTATCAGTTAAGTTTCAGGCATGACAAACACTACATTTTGGCATACAAAGTTTTGTGAAAATTTGCATGCAATCACACCTCTTCTCTGGTCCACTTCAGATTCTGAGGTATGATGGGGTTATTACCATGATCTGCTGTAAGTGCTGTGGTGAGATGTGGGCGAAAAGAGCTGAGAGACTGCCTAAAGAGGTTGGATGATGAGACTGAAAAGATGCAGGTTTGGCAATGACATCTTGAATTAAAACCTTGTAATTACTGCCAATAACAAATAAAGAGCCGTGTGATGCAGCTGTAACAAAGTGTTTACTCCTCCCAGCCTTTGAGTGTCAGCAAATAAACAAGTAAACAACCGCCACCTGTTTCCAATGTTATCAGCCTGTTCGGTTGCAGGTTAGGCACTAAATCTATGTGGCTATGGATTAAATACCTTATGTTATTTATGGATACTTACATGTATTTATTTATTTTTTTAATCTGTGTGTGCTCTTTTGTTATATTCAGATTTGACTATAGGTTTTACATGATCGACAGACATACAAGAAAGACAGCATGAAAATATAAGGACATAGCAAACACAGTGACGGGGTGGTAGTGTTAAATTACTTAATGCATGCATGCCATTCACGAGCTCGGCCAGCACCCATACGCAGACTCTTTCACTCTTCCTGACTTGCCACATTTCTTCCTATCATAATTACTATAGCCCTAACAGTAAACATAAATATAGTAGGCATTTTAATTGGTCGCGGTCGCAGTGGCGGGCGCAGTAGCGGGCCGAAATGTTTTTTCTCAGCCGCTGCTCCTTTGTGTTGAAAGGAGCCAGTTGAGGTGGTTCGGGCATCTAGTAAGGATGCCCCCTCCCTAGGGAGGTGTTCCAGGCACGTCCAGCTGGGAGGAGGCCTCAGGGAAGACCCAGGACTAGGTGGAGAGATTATATCTCCACACTGGCCTGGGAACGCCTCGGGATCCCCCAGTTAGAGCTGGTTAATGTGGCCCGGGAAAGGGAAGTTTGGGGTCCCCTGCTAAAGCTGCTGCCCCCGCGACTCGACCCCGGATAAGCGGTTGAAGATGAGATGAGATGAGATGAGATTTTAATTGGCTGATAAGATGTAACCCATATCTATGACGCCGTACGTCAGGCAGAGAACAAGCTGTCAGAGTTTCTGAGTGTTTTCCACCATTAATCCCTGCCTCCACTTCTCTAGAGATTTTTTTAAGTAAGTCATTTAACAAACCACCAGTCTGTTGACGGGCAGCTTTATGAGGATATTTAATAACCATGAAGCTAACCTGATGTTTCTCGACATTCTCACTAACTGCAACTGAGTAAGTGGTGTGGAAACACCTCGAGCCGACACATGGCTTTAAAACAAAACAATCATAGATGTCAAATTGAATCACAGCTCCATCGCTACTTGGTGATTTGATTTTTTTTCCAGCTGCCACATCACATTTGTTTTTTCACAGGCTGCAGTGTGATTGCAGGGGTCCCCTCGCTTAACGGAGAGATCAGACTAAGAGAGATGCAAAACATTATTGTTACAAGACTAATTGTGAACATAAAAACAACTCTATACTTTCCGCCTTGACCACATCAAAATAAATCATATTTGAAACATGTAAGATGGTTAAAAAACGGTATGAATAACTCCACAGTTGACTGCCATCTGCCATTTTTTTCAATCAGGATTTTCGTCTGGTTTGAAAATTAGTTTGGAGAAGAATCAAAGACTTGCTTTGTATTTCACAGCATCCATTGCCATCAAAAGGAAACATAAAATTATGCGTTTATACTGCAGGCTGCCATGTCCACATGCCTGTCATCCCATTTCATTGAGAACTACTGTATAACAAATTAGATTTAACAGCTTCTCTGCAGGCACATATTAGAAAAATAATTACAGCGTGAGATTGGAGAGCTTGGTGCTCGGCAAGGGCAGCTATATAGCAAGGAGGACACCTATTGGTACCAGAGCAATACAACAGCAACGCAAAAATTCCAAGTCAAACTCCAAAAGTCTCTGATACACATTCAAAATGAAGCCGCTTGCAGCATTGTTGTCCTGTTACTGCCAGCACACCACTTGCAGAGAGTTGACATACACACAACCTTTGATTCATTCCTTTGATTATTAATTTTATTATTAAAACATAACTCATTATTATTTTGCTGTAACTAAGTACATTTTCGGGATTCTAACACCTAGTCCTATAAACCAATTTGAAAGGCTATCGTACATTTCTTATTTTCATGGTAAAGGTTTTATTATAGAGTTAATTTTTCTCGATTTTTATCTTGATGACAGAAAGGAGACCTACCTAACACACATGTGGACACACAAGAAAGACCAGAGCCTAGATCTAAAACCAGCAACAGTGCTAATCCATTGGCTGCCAGATGTTACCTGTCCCAGCCCAGCTGCCTGCTGCAGAAGCTCAACCTTCCTCTGACCACCTCGTCGGGCGTGAAAGGAGTTCCTCTGACTCTGGATAACCAACACCACCTCCTCCAATCCTGAGAAAAACATAAACATCAAAAGGCAGTAATTAGAGCTGGGTCTGTCTGATGTTCCTGCCTGATACAGGGAAGGTTTTCGGGTCGGGTTGCGCTTTTCATACACATTCTGGATCCAATGAAACCTTATTACTATGCAAGATATCATTGATTTTCTGTTCTCAACATCCGACCATCTGCAGTGAAATCCCTCACTCACCAACAGAGCTGTGTGCTGTGTGCTCCTGGTGCTCTGCAGCCTGTGGGGAGTCAGGGGGATTCTCGTTAAGTCTGAAACGCTGCTGAGCCACATGATGAAGCATAATCACAGCAATATTTTGGAGGCAGCACTTACATGAGCACGGTCTGTGTGTTTGTCTCCAGCTGAGGCACCTTGGGGCGACAAGAAAAAAAAAAGCGACATTTTATCATCAAAAGGCAGTAATTAGTTGTCCCGACATGGGTAGCCAATTAATCTTTTAGCCGATATAACGATTAGATTATCAACAGAAAATCTGTTTCATTGATAATTAATAATAATTTGGGGACTTTTCTGGCACTCACTTTAAAATAAAAAACTAATAGACAAATTACCCAATGATGGATTTAATTGTTAGTTAAAGCCCATTGAAAAGAAAATATTTCCATGCCTATGTAATTACTATAAACATTATTGCAGCAAGTATAAACTATCTATATTAATACATAAAAGGACTGCAATTTGTAACTGTGACATGTAATTACGGTGCACTTATGGACACAGCAGTAGCAGACTATGCAGCAGTAGTAGTTATTTCTGCACCAACACTTCTTATCGCTATCTAAAGAAGATAAAACTGGGACTTTGAGCCCAAGAAAACTTAAAGAAAACTCAAAACAGACTTTGAAACTAGGATAGCTATGTTTGCTGCTGTTCAGTCTGGTGGTAAACATATCCTACCTCTGAGAGTCAACAAGTGCAATGGTGCATAAAAGCTTGTCAATCTATGCCAAAGGTAGAGACGTGGCTGGGAAGTGCAATGGGCCATTCTTTGTGTTGTAGAAAGTCCATTAATACATTTATTTGAGACATAAATAATGCACAGTCATTGTCATGACTCAGACATCAACACAAATACTTTTCATACCTGATTTTTTAAAAAGGCATCACATCCTGAGTATTTCAGGAAGAATGTGAAGGCATGAAGATGTTAAAATTTCTCCCCAAAACTGCTTTTGATTGCTGTAAAATTGAGGTAAGAACAAGACTACGAGGTTGCTGAACTATATGTTTGGTAGACCTCTTCTCAGGACTTTATTGGCCCGTTGTCACCCATCTATTTGTTTTGTTGCTCCTGTTAGGTAAGGACAACGTACACGTCAATCCCTCAGCAGTAGACTTTGGTGACCTTAAACTCCCATCTTAAACCTAAGCAGGTGTCTAATTGGCCAGTGTGAGTGAGTGTGCAGGGCTTTGGCTTGCTGACTGATTTCCAGTGGTGCAAGAAGTACTAAGAGCTTTTACTTAAATAAAAGTAGTAAAACCACACTGTGGAAACACTCTCTTTTAACTAAAAGTCCTGCTTTCAAAATGTTACTTAAGTAAAAGTGTAAAAGTATTAGCATCAAAACATACTTAAAGTACAAAAAGTAATAGTACTTATTATACAGAATGGCCAATTTCAAAATAGTATATTATCAGATTAGAATTATACAGAGTAATGTTACAGCTGATAAAGGTGGGGATGATTTGATCTACTTTATATACACTGCTGTGTAGCTTAATCTAAAACAATGTATGTTATTTCATTTGTTGATAATATTTTGTATCAATAATCTTAATCTGTAAAGTAACTAATGTTACCAAATAAATGTAGAGGAGGAAAAACACAATATTTCCTCTGAAGTGTAGTGGAGTAGAAGTGTAAAGTAGCAACAAATGGAAATACTCAAGAAAAGTACCACATAATTGTAATTAAGTACCTTTGTAAATGTACTTTCCACTACTGTTAAATTCAAAAGTAGCCTTCACAAATATCTTGCTACAAATGAGCTGCAAGTTTCATTCATCACTGATAAGAAATGTTTGCACCTGGACCACAGGGTCACAAACAGATGTAGAGTTAAATGCCACTGCAAACTAAATGAGCATGAACTGTAACTTAATGAAGCATGTCCATTCTTCCTAAGACATATTCTGTGTAGTTATATCCTTGCATACTTTTCCAGGCTGATTTTGCAGATTCAAAAAAGTATCTTTGACATCATATATTGTATTAAATTGATATGCATCGACTTAAGACTCTTGTTAACAAACCCATGGGACCACCTGCAAGTGTTTGTGGTGCGTGAAGTTATCAACTATAAAATCACCAGTTCCTGGTTTAGATTTCAAAATAAAAGTAAATCGTTAACGTTTTGTAGCAAAGCAAGTACAAATCTGTCACTGACTGAATATCTCGATTTTGATTTATCACTTAGGATATCTACTGATACATTTTTAAAACTGTAATACACTCTATGTCTTGTTAAATGGCATTGATCATTTTACGTTGAAGGACGAATCGAACTAACTATTTTTCCGCCGTTAGTGCTAGCGGTTGAGGTAGCATAGCAGCTGTCTCAGCAGGGTATTGACCCCTCTTACCAAGCCAAAGAAGGAGCGCAGCGACCAGCTTGCATCCGTGCACCACATTATAATGTGACATGGTTCCCGAAGCTGCTGTTTTTCGCTTGAATTCACCGTATTTTCATGGAGAAACTGGAGAAACTGGTTAGCTTACGTTACCATCCTGTGCTGGCACTGTTTGTATCTATGGTGATGGCAGAACTCTGTATTCGACTGTA
>NC_139839.1:12839032-12884032 GCF_963691815.1 Echiichthys vipera | reverse complement strand
ACAGGGTGGAGGCAAGCAGGATGTTTCTGTCAAGTTGTTCAGTACATCTCAGAAGTTGTGTTTTGTTTTATTGAAAGTGACTCTTTTCCTTATATCAGATTGACTTCACTGAAGTAATGGAAAGCTGGGCAGCAAACAACATCCACCTCATAACTGATAAGTTACTAAAAGTCAAACCTGTGTGGAGAGACGCCTCTTTCACCCTCAAATACTACTCCGACGCCCTCTTTGACTTCCCACACTGGTTTGGGTTCAGTAAAAGAAAATTTAATGTGAGTTTTTTGTTCTTATTCTTCTTATCACTTTAACTTCTCTGTATTTGTCAGTTTGCACTTTTCTAACTTGTCTTCTCTGCACATTTTAAAGTTGAGACTGACATGAGCCAGCAGTGGATGGAGAGCAAGAAAGAAAAGAGTTTAATCCACTCAGTTTTGGACGGAGTCTGTTCCTCAAGAACGATTCTTGATCAACAGATGGTTGTAACCTGCCAGGGGAAGGACCTTGCTCCTGGGACTGCTGGAACTGCAGGAACTGCAGGAACTGCGTTATAATCGCTGTCGGGTCCAGATTTTTCATCTGTTCAGTGAGCGCAAACCACAGACAAGGACTGACAAGGAAATTCTGAATGCTCGACAAAATGCTCGAGTGTTTGTCGTCCTGGATCCTCGATGGTAGAAAGAAGCTCCCCACTGACATCAGGGCAGCAGAAACAATACACATCCTACGCCTCAGACTGCAAACTCACCTGTTCAGCTGGCATCTTGGCCCATTCATTTAAAAAAAAAAAATAAACAGCAGCCTTTCTCTGTCTGCTTTCTAACATGTAGCACTTTAATTTGAATTTGATGTTGTGTATGCGTGTGTGGGTGTATCTTCATGGTTGAATGCTGTTCTCGTAAATTGCTTTTGATAAAAGCATCCCCATTCATACATGTATGTAATTTAAATAATGCCATGGAAGATAAAGCCATTTTCTGTCTAAATTGGTTATTGTTTTTCTATTAAACCTGGGTTTACCTCACTTGATTGTTGTATGAGTGGTTGAGTCGGTGCTACTGCAGAATGAAAGTTTGTAGACATTTGTTTCTAAGAAGTTTTTATAAATATATATTTTTTAACCACACTTAAACATAATAAAATGCTCTTTAAACCAAATAAGAGAACAGAGTTTTAATTCAATTAAAGGATAAAAGCAGGGAGAAGTCATTACGTGACACACACTGCACTAAGGGATGAGGAGAAGAGCAGATGCAGCGCTGGTGATGGTTTCCACTTGCTCCTTATACTTGGTGCCGTAGGAGCGCACCAGCAGGTAGTTGAAGATGCCAACAACGCACATCAGGAGCAAGAAGAAGAGGACGCGTTTTCCAAACAGGTAGCCTGGGGTGCTATGAAGAAATGTGAAAAAACACATCGGATCAACCATACCTCTAAACACAAACGCACAACATAGATAGCTTGTTGTTTATTTACCTTTGAGAGGTTTGTCCCATGTATCCAACAAAATACTTCTGCCTGACTACAAGATAGATGATCCCAGCAAAGGCAGCAGGAGCTTTGAACAGATGACATAAAAAAAAACATTGAATCAGCTACTGTGTATAACCATGTGGTTTCATGATACCAAAATAAATCATAAAGATGCAGCATAAACTGATTCTCATTCCCAACTTTTCCCATAAGGAACCCCTTTTTTTTAAATTTTTATTATTATGGAGCTACAGAACAACTTATAAGCTGTTATTAAAACAGTAAAGACAATAACTGCAGGAGGTTTGTGTAAAACGAGCGATATGGATGAACTTTGAGCAGATCATTTCCTGTGCATGTTGCATCAGAAACATTTCTATCAATCATATCAACTTTATATGCTTCTTTTTATAACGGAGTAATAGTTTTACTCTCACTTGTCCGTTGTCCTATGAGCTCTTTGGTTGTTTTGACTGCATACTTTTCTGATGCAGGATTAAGTTTAGTCTATTCTCGCTCATTTGTAACTTATAAGATTCAATACACTGTAGGAAACAATAAATAAACATTATGTTAATGCCTTTCTTGCATTAAACAAAGAAAATATATACATAAAAGCTATACCAGAAACAAAACAAAAACCCTTTTAACATGAGTCTAATCTGAACTACCCAAAGTAGCGTGCCTCTATCATGTGATGTTTTTGTTTATGTAGTTATCTTATAAGTCAGTAAAGCTCATAAAACAGATGGTAGAGGGCGAGCGTGCCTGTGTTGGCTATGTAGGAAATCCCCTCTCTTGCTTTAGGCAGTCTGCGTTAGAGACTCCTTGTTTTTAAAAAGTATTTTTTGTTGGATAAACTGTGAGCCGGGCCTGACATTGGTGCCTGAAATCTCTAATGCTCATGTGGCTGAATGAGAGCAAATCCCTGCAGCCGGGTTCAAAAACCTTGAGGAAATCCTTCTCCTGTTATAGCAGCACATTAATGCTCATATGGTTTGTGCTTGAGAGTCCACATACTTTTTAAAATTGGATTATAGTGTAATTATACTAATTTTAAAACAGGTGTAGCTCTAGATGTGCTGCTTCTTGACAATACTGTAGGGGAATAAGTAATCTAGACATAAAATTATGTCTAAAGAACTCTGTGTGTGGGTGTATTCTGTTTACAGGACAAAAGTGTGTCGTGTCATATGCAGTAAGTGATTAATGATTACCTTGACTGAGGCACAGACCGGCACACCACATCACTGCAAGGAAAGTGGGGTAGGCGTCCATGCAGTTACGACTGGAAGATACGCAAAAGGTGTAATTAGCACATTTCAAGTCACATTCGTGTAGAAACTATATGGCGCAATCGGACAACTGTTACAGATAGTGCGGAGACTGATAGAAAGCCCCTGTTTCTGTGACTGGAAAAGTTTTGAATCTGCAGAGCAGGAGTGGCTGTGAAAAATAAAAAACAGTGCATGTGCTAGAAAACCCACTGTGGTTGTCTGAGTGCTGGAGACACTGAGTTAAAATAGGAAGCCAGGAAATACTGAGCCCACTCAGAGTCGGCACGTACCGGCTGTTGCAATACATTGCAATAATCAGTACAATGTGTTGCACAGAGCCATGATGTCCCTCAAACCTTTTCCAGTCTCACGCATGTAAAGAGAGATATAAGAAAAAAAACAAAAAAAAAACATCCGAGGTTTTCAGCCTGTAGGTTGGGACCCTACAAGGGACCCCAAGATCAATCTGAAGGGTCACAAGCTGATTTGTCATTTCTCAATTTTCTTTTGCTGGATACTTTTACCTCTTTGTACCTCTAAAACCCTTAAAAAGAGATATTACAAAGACGGTAAACTGTCACCGAATGTTTGCATCACATTATTAGAGGTTGAAATCCTCACATTACCTCACATTACTTCCAATACAGGATGTGGTTAATGTGTCCTTTTGAAAACAGGAAGTGCATCGTTGCTCACGGGTTAATACAGCGGCTGGACTGAACACTGAGACGTCGTGCCAGTTACAAATATTGCATTTGAATTTTAAGCTGTAGCCCTGGTTGTTGAAACACAGTTAAGAGATGAAGTGTGTGCCGCAGCATGATGCCTTATTCTCTGCAGCGATGCAACTTGTGATTATTTTCATCATAGATTATTTGTTGACTATTTTTCCAAATAGCCAATGGTTTGACCT
This sequence comes from Echiichthys vipera, assembly GCF_963691815.1. Classification (NCBI taxonomy): domain Eukaryota; kingdom Metazoa; phylum Chordata; class Actinopteri; order Perciformes; family Trachinidae; genus Echiichthys; species Echiichthys vipera. The sequence goes on along the minus strand of NC_139839.1, from coordinate 12,880,372 downwards.
TTAGAATGTGAAATAATTCATATTACATTATAGACTAGGCTATTACATATTTGTACTACAACTATAAGGTTATACTATACTATTACTATTTTGTATATTACTACATCTCACTTTACACTATGCATCATGTCACTATGCTTCATATTATACTACTTTGTGTACTGTGTTAATGTTAAATTGATCCCTGCACTACATTATATTATATTAATACAGAAATCACTACCAAGTACCATTACTTAATCATATATTAGTCTGGTGTACACTGGTTTCATACACCTCTTTACTCTGCTCATTACACCAGTGTCACTTTATCAGCACAATTCACTTTACCATGCTATTAGTGCGGTTTTTATTTTGATCATATTCTTATTTTAGTTTATGTAATTCATATTATTTGTTTCTGCTTTCTATACTTATCTATATTTATCTCTGTTTATCTGTTCCTGTTCGGCAACAATCACATTTAAATCAAAAAAAGGTTCATCGTGTCTTACAATCTCACAAATCCAGATGTAACAAAACAGTTGTAGACTTCACAATAAATGGAGTAATTGTTTGTTTGATTGTTGAACTGAGGACTCTTAAGTAGTCAGATAAATGTACTCTTGAGTTGGTAAAAGCTTATGTGCCAAGCGGTTTTGCAATCAGTGCAAATGTTTCCTTTTTTTGAGAAACAAGCGGGCTCTTATGTTGCATACGATCCCTGGACTGAAACTAGAAACAGAGCAAGACACCGGTTTATAAAGTCCACAGACTCCTTTAAATTTAACACAGGATGATGAGTCATCTCCCTGAGAGGCTGGAAGAGTAAATGTTTTCCTAATAACTCTTCTAACTTCCCAGCAAGCATTCAAATGAGCTTTGTACCAGTTTTTTCCCCAACCCTATCTGGGAGTGTTCAGTCAAATGAGGACGGCCTCTCAATGGAGGCAATATTCAGGGAAATGTAAAACCAAATGGAAAGTTTATGAGCGTTAATAGAAGGAAACAAAAAATACGGAAATCTCATTGTTTCAGTGACATATGTTACATTAGATTACCAGAGAAACAGAGTATGAAATGACACTTACTTGGCACAAGAAACACGTTCAAAAGCGGCTGTGTTGATATTTTGACAGCTGCACTCCTTCTCCACCTTCAGGGCAAAGAAAGCTGTAAACACAGAGATCATTATTATCATCACAAAGTCCTTTAACTGCATTTCTTCAACTATTGTTTCAGAGTTTTAATTAAAAAAAACTATTATAAATGTTTCTTGCTTTTTTCTCACCGTTTTGAAGCACGCTGATGAGGGTGACGATGACCAGGAGGTAGATGTTTTCCACCACTATGATGTCCATGATGACCTGAGATCAGTCGGAGCAGGTTGATGGAGGAGCTTCTCTGTGCGTCTTTACAATCCTTTATATACCTGATCTGCCCCTCTATGTCATCATGACCTCCCCCATCCCACCTCCATCCTACATACACACTAGTTTGTGGCTTCCTCTTTATGTAAATTATGCTTTGACTTAATACAGAGGGGTGCAAACAATACTTCCTCTGTATTTGTGGGAGAGATTGCACACACATGCATATGCTTAAATTTGCATCGCGGTTACTGTATTTTGATACTCTTTGAGGCTCTTTGAGGGGTAGTATTTCTGTCAAGTAAACAAGACCAATACACAGGAAATGTGTTAATATATAAAATATGATAGGACTGGTTAAATATGACTAGGCTTTTTTTACAGCACACATTTGGCTGTAGGCATCTTATTGTAGCTTAAACCCAGGTGTTAACATTCAATAGCTCCTAAGTGTTATTAATTACACCTGTGCTCTTACTTTCAAGGCCAAAATGTCTGCTGCAGTGTTGGAAGAAATACTGAGATCTTTTACTTAAATAAAAGCAGCAATAACATATTATAAAAAATACTCCACAGGTGAAATACGTGCATTCATAAAAGTAGAAGGTAACATATGTAACATAGGTGCATAGGTAACATAACAGTGTACTTCAAGTGTGTCACACAGGGTAGAGTTGATCTGCGAAGTAACTCAGTTGCTCTAGTAACTGTATCAAAAAAATATAGTGGAGGACAAAATTCACCTGTCAAATGTAGAGAAGGAGAAGTAGCCTTTAATCTCGTGTAACATGCAATATTGTAGTAAAAGACAAGTGAGTCAGCAGGTGCATACATGCAACACTCGAGTAAATGTTACTCTCCACCACTAGTCTGCTGTGAAAAAGGTATTTAGTGCAGACAATCATAGGGAATTTACAAGCCGTCTCAACTACTTGGCCTATCAGCAGTCAAACAGCACCTGCATGTGCTTTTGAATGGTAATGCAGCAGTGATTGTATAGTCTTACTGTCATTTCTCCACAATGTAATCCAACAGATGTTGTAGTTTACACAGAAAGCTGTAGGCCTATTCATTATTTTCTCCTATATTGATGTAAGGAATCCCATTAGAGCCACGACCTCCTCCCTATACTTTCACTGTGTTCCGTTAAGATCAGTTGTAACACAATATAAAGATATTATAAGTGGATTCATTATCGGCTAGCAAAGGATGGCATTAATTAAAAGAGAAATGCAAACGGTAAAATTAAAAAAATAAAACCAAATCCAAATTAAATCATTTTTATTAATTCATTATTTAAAGACACAATACCGGAATACGATTATAAATTGGCAGACCACTACATTTTATTTAAATTAAATTATAGAACATTTCACCGATTTATGATATCTCTTTAATTCTCTCTAATTAATTGCAACACTAAAAATCTATATCGTTACCTAGAAAAACAAAAGGAGAAATGCTATAGCTAAACTAGGAGTTGGTACAGTAAGCAAGCAACGTAGAAATGCGATACTGTTCATGTGTTGGGAGTACAGGAACAAGAACTAGATCACGCTTTGACGTCCCCTGCACATAAGTCCCATATGGTCTAGCGGTTAGGATTCCTGGTTTTCACCCAGGCGGCCCGGGTTCGACTCCCGGTATGGGAACAACACTTTTGCTTCTGTTGTAACATATGTCTTCATATGAGGCGTGGTAAAGCTCGTTTCAGTGTCTTTAATTAATAATTATTCGCGTTAAATAATATACAGGGAGCTACATTAATAACACAACGACCACCAGGTGGCTGTAGCTGAATGGAAGACAGCATGGATTAATGTTGGGTATGGTTTCAGGCAAACAAATCAAACTTCTAACTCAGTAATTGCATGCGACTGTTAATTTTGTTCTGAAAGACAAATGTAATTTGGATGTAATGCAGGTTGTCTCATTAAAGATACATTTAGTTTAGTTCATGCTTGTTCGCCTGGCTGTGGCAAATACTGAACACCTTGTGTTAAACTTTATCATTGGCAAATACTAATTATATAGAACAATGAGACATTATGTTTGCCTGTTAACGATGAAAAGGAAGATTTCCATTTCCTGATTCTTTTAGGTTGCAATCGTCTATTCCCATATTTAAAGCCACACTCTCAATTTGTCTAGTAAGTTGCATTTTCAACTTCCATATTTTGACCACAAACATGTTTTTTCGTTTCTTTCTGTCACTCAACTGTTACTGCTAATTCTCAGCTTAAGTTGTAATATTTTTCTCAGCACATTACCACTGATATCAGCACATTGTTAGAGGTTGATGTTTTAGTAATAAATGCATGTTTGATTGGGAAACAATGCTGAACATATACATATATAATATCCTGTTATATAATATTCCTTGTTAAACTGATTATGCTTTTAGTTACTTTCACCAGACTATTAATGCTTCAGTTAAAATATGTCATAATCAGTAACAGTTTCACTCTCAGCTAGTCTCAGGCTGATCAGTACTTTAACTTTGAAGAACTGTTGAGAGTTTGTATTATGTGCAAAACTGTGTCTCCCACGTAACTAGGTGCTTGTATAAATTCAAAAGAGTATTAACAGTGACTTTAAAAAAACCTAAATATAAATATTTTATTCTAATATTTTTCTAAATGTCAAATTAATAACATTTATGTACAAAAAAAACATCTTAATTCATCTAAAGTATTTATTAAACACTTTAAAAAAAACAACTGTATTTCAGTTAATTTCTCAAAATAACAAAACAGAGCAAACAAACAGCTTTGGCTGTAAACATGATTTCTTCGTACAGTGCAGTTAAATAATATATTTACATTCAAAGTGCCAAACTTACAGAAAGAATTTTAAGGTTTACAAATATCGTCCCAACAGTTTAAGAGATATTTTGCTGATTTAAATCTCCCTCTGTTGCATGCCAATGTGGGCAGTTGTGTGCAGATTAAGGGTGTTTGGCTTCCCTCTATGGCTGCAGCGCATGGCGGTGGTAGGTCTGCTGAGAGTCTGCTGAGACCGCGTTGTCATTTGACGCATGGGCGCTGCTCTACTGTGGGCATATCTTCCACAGAGGGGAGCCAAACACCATTCATCTGCACACACTGCTATGACACAGAGCTGGTTTTTAAATAGCAAAGTATTCCTTTAACATGTATATAAACTTCAATAACCCATCGAAATGAACAGCAACATAAACACGGAGATTTCACTAGTTTAAACTTGCAAACTCTTCACTTGGAACTGGCTGACCCGTCTGACTCATAAGATTTTCCTCATGATACCAAGTCACGGTTGTGGTTATCCGTGTTTGGAGCTGGCAGAAATCACCCATCACCCCATGACTCAAATAAAAAGTCAAGCGCCTCGGTCTCCATCTCACTTGGTCTCTGAGCCACAGCCTGCGAGAGAAACTCATCCAGGAAGTTTTCAGTGTTGGGCGCGTTCACCTGCGACACTGCGCCGACCACACCGACCCCGCAGTCCATCTGGTTGACTCCATCTTGCCCGCTGGCGATCATCTCGAGTAAGCCGGTGCTGTCTGGTGAAAGGTTGCTGGCTGTGGTTGCTGGCGAGAGCAGGTCTGAGAGGTCGTCACAGACTGAGCCGTCGTAGGTGCTGGAGGTGACGGTGTTAGGGGAGCCCTGATGACCCAACATGTCATTTAGCTTAGCGAGCTTCTTCTTCTTTGCCTTCAGTTTCTTTATCAGCTTGTACCTGAGGGCCTCTGTGTCGCTGAGACCCGGAGGAAGCTTTGAGGGCTCGCTGCGATGTTTCTTTGAGGAGGATATTTCAGGGAGGCGCTTGGCTCCAGGCATAGGAAGCGATGTACCAGACACCGCTGTAGTGTTTGCAAGGCGGTTAGAAGTTATGGGTTGAGACAGATTCGATCTGCCGTTGAGAAGCGCAGGAGGTGGGAGCGGGCTTTGGGTCTTGGAGTTCTTTGCACCGAACCCACCGTACATTTCTGCAGCTTTTAGTGGGAGACCCTTGCTCTCCTCTAACCTGAGCTGTGGTTTAGGGAAGAGTGCTCCAGGAGTCTGCGGTCTTCTCACCGGGTTGGGCGTAGAGTGAGCGGGAGGAGGGGGCTTTTTTGCTTGTGGGAGCGAGGTGGGCGTGTGGGTCGGGACGAGTTTAGCAATGGGCTTGTGAGCGTGGTTGAGTGGGTGTTTGCTGAGCAGGAAGGACCAGCGGGCATTCTGACACGGCAGTGGGGGACTTTTCTGAGCAATGGAAAGGGGTGAGGCATCTGTAGAGGACACTGGGGAGGATTGCTGTGTAGTTTCAACAGATGGTGTGTCATCCTGAGCAGCAGAAGCAGCAATCTTAGGTTTGCTACTGATCGCTTTGGAAGGCCCCGAAGATGCAGGTGATGAAATAAGCGGAGCATCTTTTGATGCGGCTGCCTTTTTAACTGTTTGTTTGCTCCCGGTTTTGGCTCTGCCAGCTCCTCTTCCTCTCCCTCTGCCTCTCCTGCCACCTGGCACAAATGTAGGATCACTAGACGAGCCATCCGCAGAATCTATAGTGGTGGGGAGCTCCACGTCAGGGCTGCGAGACATTTCATTGCCGATTACAGCGGAGGAGCTATCTGGTGTAGAGACAATTTTTTCAATCCTGCTCGGAACACTCAAATCCTCAGTTTGTTCTGTCTCATCTGGAAGCTTCATTTCTGAATCAGGTTTCATTTCCACCAGTGTGAGTGTAATGATGTCATTGTGAGAAAGGCCCTCGAAGGCATCGAGCAGCGTTGTGGAACCTATTGACGTATCAACGTTGGCCGTGACCGTTGTGTCCATGACCGTTGTGTCCATGACGCCGCTGCTGTCTTCAGATAATGCAAGTGCACAGATATCAACAATGTTGTCGTTAGGCGTTAGAAGGGACTGTTGGGGAGTGTAAGCCCACAGTTCGTCTGCTGGTAAGTCTCTATCCCCTAGACTGGGCTTAATTGGATTTTTAGCGAGGGCAGATTCAGAAAATGTGCTGGAGGGAGAACAGGCAGGAGACTCTTGACCCTCCTCCTCCTCCCAGAAGACGATGTGCATCTCCTGAGCCGGGACCGGGAGCTTTTGGTGCCTCTTACAGTCCGGGTGTTTCAAGTCGTCATATTCCAGCCATGTTCCTGTCAGGAACAGATACAACAATACACTATTAGAATAAAAAAAGGAAAATACCTCCCATAGACTATTAATCTTTTTCCCTGAAACCAAGAAAGCAGAAGCACATAGAAAAGAACACAAACGCTGCAAAAACCTAATGCAGAATTATAATCATAAATTGATAAAAACCACACTTGATAGGCCACAGAATAAATTATCTATAAATGACAATGACAACAAGCTCTGAATGGCTGGAGTCTTCCGCAGTTTAACATTGCATGAATTGTCCAGCAGAATGTGCTGTTGGCAAACTACCTTGTAGAGGAAGATAAAAATCAGCCTTCATGAGACTCAACTGAAGTGTTTGTGGTTTCACACAAAGTGCAAAGAAGCTAACAGAGAAGCAAAAGTTTTGATTCAGTTCAGCTATCCATGTAAAAACACAGGGATACAGCACATCATCTTAGGACTAAATATGGTCCTAAAAAGATAAAACTAACAAGTAATTAATTTAATCAAATTTAAGGACCCAACACTACATAGTTTGATACACAGGTCAAGGTTAATTGTTGTTACAACGATAAGAATTTTTACAATAAGAACTAGCAGGCAAGGGTGTGAGGCAATGAGGCAACAGCTGGAAACATGCAAACAGCGGGACAGTAATGCTACTAAAATTAAGTAAAAATATCAAAATAACTTAAATTTCAATTCTTATATATATATATATATGCAAATTTCTAATCAGCCAATCACATGGCAGCAACTCAATGCATTTAGACATGTAGACATGGTGAAGAGGATGTGCTGCAGTTCAAACCGAGCATCAGAATGGGGAAGAAAGGTGATTTAAGTGACTTTGAACGTGGCATCGTTGTTGGTGCCAGACGGGCTGGTCTGAATATTTCAGAAACTGCTGATCTACTGGGATTTTCACGCACAACCATCTTTACAGAGAATGGTCAGAAAAAGAGAAAATAACCAGTGAGCAGCAGTTCTGTGGGCACAAACGCCTTGTTGATGCCAGAGGTCAGAGGAGAATGGCCAGACTGGTTCGAGCTGATAGAAAGGCAACAGTACCTCAAATAACCACTGGTTACAACAGAGGAATGCAGGAGAACACCACCTACTTTCTAGCAGATAGAAACAGCAGCAGAAGACCACACTGACACTTTATTAAGCACCAGGTATGCATAATAAGGTGGCTGATGAGTGTATATCAGCGCATATATCGTATCTAACTCTGTGACTGGATTCTAACCTGTACTAACACACTAACATCCTGACACTTATTCTTCTTTTACACTTCATTTTGTTGATAGGTTAAAATGTTTTTGTATAGTTGCACTGTCGTTATTTGCTGCTCTGTGTGCCCTGAATTGCCCCCCGGGGACAAATAAAGTTTTTTGAATTGAATTGATATATATATATATGCCCTGATATATATATTCAAGTATCTTCAATGACCAATTATTTTATTTATCTACCTACATTTCACAACAGTGAAATCAGGTAATAAAACTACAATACACACATAATTACACATAAAACACCTACCATCAGAATTACATATCCAGGTGACAAAGTGTTTAAGTCGATGGTTGTACTGTATGACAGTGGTGACGGAGTAGCGTTTCCCCTTGAAGGTGAAGGTGTAGATTTTGACATCGTTGTCAGGAAGCCCCTCAACAAAGTGCAGCACAAACACCGGAGGCACACTAAACAAGACACAAAACAAAAGTTTGGTTAAAAAATAAAGGAGAAAAGAAGGCCCAAGAAGGACACTCTTAATAATATGTTGGATATGTGATGTTACGCTTAATATTTCATAGTGGACATTGAAAAGAAAATACAGATTTCTTTTAATTACAGACAATTTCAACTGTGATAATTGGTCATTTCCTTCACCCTGGTAATCAGTTAACACCACTTTCGGACAGATATTGCTTTGGCTCAACACCTGTAGGCACACAACTCAACTTAATTGGCTAGTTTTGTGTGGCTGCGGAGGCACACAGCTTCTTACCGTGTCCTGTAGAGACGTTTCAGTTATCCTGCTGATTTCTGTTGGACTTGGCACTACGGGTTTTTTTTTTTAAATAATCATTAAAAACTTAATTTGGAGGATGAGAAAGCCACTTTGTCCGTATGTAATCATTCAATAGCTAATGGTGTTTGTTAAAAAGATATATCAATTTACCCCCTGAGCTTCAACAGCTCAAGTTAAATAATTTCCTAACAGTAGATGTAATTACTGATGTGATTACTTTGCAAATGGTGGCTGGATTTGAAGCAAATTCCAACGGTGGTCCTCAGACAGAACTCTGTCTGATCTGGGCCTAAAGGTAATTCTTACCTCTCCAGCATCATAGTCCTCCTCTGATTCTTCTGGCAGCACACATTGCACGGGGCCAAGTGCACTGCATCAAGTGGGCACCACTCTGGCAAAAGATTTGTGAAGGTGGGGAGAGTTTTCATAACCCTGAAAAGCACAGCGAGAAACACGTTCATGACTTATACTTTTAACATAAGAGGAGAATGTGTTATGAGAATATTTGTACATTTTATTCACATGTCAGCATGTACTGGCTATTAGTTGTATCTTGTATTCTAGTTTCATCTACATATGCCAACAACCAGTCGAACTTGTACTGTATCACGGTAACAGTGACTGTTCCTAACTGACGAAAAACTAAGAAAGACCAACAATGTACGTCAAACCGTCTAAGCCACCCACCAAATTAGTTTCCTAAATGTTTATCCCCTTAATCCCGTTTCCAATTAAAGATATTTTAGTTTGAACCCAGGTCTGTGTCATGGCAATGTGGCCACTGTGTTCAGATAAATGGGGTTTAGCCTGTCCTCGTAGTGGGGGAAAAAAGAAACTAGTTTGTGTATAGTAAATTGATTGTTTAACACGTAAATATTCACAAAATAAGGTTTTGACCTTAATTTTCCAAAATCACAATTTCTTAGTAAGATGTTTATGATCCACCAAGATTCTTGTTTACATGCAGCCCTGCAAAATAGGAGCCACTTTCATTCCTTTGACCGCCTTCTTGAAAAGGTCTGCAATGTTTTGTGCATAAACCTGTTGATATCCAAGTCGCCCAACAATCTAGGGGAAATTAATGATGTAACTTTAGCTAGTTTTCATGTTTAATTTGTACTCAAATATGCTCACTTTGCTTGTGATTGACATTTTTCACTATTGTCTGGCACTCAACGAATAATCCTTTAATCCTAAAAATAAAATGAAATCAAATGTTCCTAGACAGAAATGACAATCCCATCATGGCAGCCCCTCAAGAAAGGAGGTAGAATCATAATTTTTTTTTTCCTTTATCAAAACTTAGTTGTACTCTGTAAGATTTGTTTTCTATTTAATTGTCTTTTAAGTTCCTATCTATCAAAGAGTGAGTTAAAGCAATGGTGATTGATCATATGACCCACTAATGAAAGCAGTTGTTGCCTTTTTGCGGAGTATTCCAATCTACGTGTCTGTGGAGACATTTGTGGGATAGTGACGCTGCTGAATGTGGTTGGTCTGCCGGCCCAACCGGTTCACTTTGTTGACCTTTTTTATCTTTTTTTTTTTGCTCCTTTGTAAACTTTACTGAAACATTCACCACTCTACTTCCAGTCCGTCCCCTATATGTTCCCTTCTTACACACATGCACACGATCCTATTATACTTCTATCCTTACTACAAGCATGTCTCAAGTTGAAAGTTTCCAATTACAAGTGAACACAGCATATCTGGTTAGTGATGATCTCAGCCGGCAGACCAGCCGCTGTCAGCAGCGTCACTAACATGGTGGCCTATTTACATCAAGCTCAGGAATGTCGCCACAGACACACAGAAATAGAATAAAAGGCAAGTTCAAGTGCTTTCATTAGTGGGTCATATGATCAATCACCATTGTTTTAACTCACTCTTTGATAGAAAGTGACTTTAAAGACAATTAAATAGATGAAAATATTACACAGTACAACTATTTCCTTCTCAAAACAATCCCGAGGCAGAGTTGGGCCTTATCCAATTGCTTTGGTGTGGGATGCATTAGTTCCCAGCACGATAACTTTCTCTGTGCATTCACTCTTTAAAGCAAAACGACAAGCACTCGAGTGAAGCAAGTCAAGTGTGCAGCAACTTATTATTTCATCATCTACCATTCTTTAGTGGCAGTTTTGCATTCACTGCACTTGAACTCCCAGTGAAAAGTCGACTCGAAGAGAGGCTCCGCCCACGAGTCCATCTTCAGCAGAAGCGGCATGGCGAATACCGGAGTTTCCCTCTGACCTGAAAAAGCACAAACATGCAGCAGTTAGATCATCGTCACAAGTAACTGCAGGGGATTTTAAAGAATTGAATCTGTGGATCTTTTTTTCCCCCCCTCGACACCACATGTGTCTGCACGCCTGTAAATGAATAGTGTTTCTCTTCTACCTGTACTTAAACTGCGTGCATTGTTTCCCCCCTAACTATCGTTGCCCATCCCCTTGTATTTTCAGTTGGCAAAAAGCAACAGCCAGTAAGCAGGATTTCCCACTTTCATATAAAGCAGATCAAAACCCAAGATTTGCACGTCTAAACCTGTCAGTTCATGTTATCAGGTGATAATAGTTGCTTTGAAATTCAAGACTGACTCTTGCTTTGTATTCTCAACAGTGCAAAAAAACATAAAGCTCAATACATCAAGTAGGACATTAAGGTGTCTTTAGCGTTCTGATAATCCAATATGGAGCCGTTCACATTGTCTATAAGTCACGTGATTACATTTTGCAGAATCAACTTGCCAAAACAAGACAGGCTACTTCTTTATATAGTTCTATTTGTCGCTGTAATCTGTTGGCAAAGCAGTGGCATTAGGCATTATGAAATGTAATATTCATGAACAGAAGGCTTGAGGGGCCCTGGGAGCACTGTGTTGTTGAGTTTGTAAAACATTTGCTCAGACGTCTCTCTTTTGCTCACAGTAGAGATCGGTACAATTTGCATATTGTTCCTGAACTAAAACTGGGCTCTTATCAGCGCTGAAAGAGTAGAGAAAAAGTTACTATATAAATATAAATAAATATTTTATTTCTTTTTATTTATTCACTTGTCTACAGCTGTGTGGGAAGGTCATATTTGCCTATCCTATCTCTAAAAGGAAAGTCCATATTCATGAAATTGTATCCAATAAATTTGCCTCAGATGATCAATGTCTATTTACAATAAGCACTTTTTTGTGTTGTTTTATCAATGTACTCTAATATAAGGAGAACAGGCAAGTGTGAAATTATGACTACTACTTTGCACTAAGTTGATAAAAAAAGGGAAAAACAACGTGGCACACAACTGAAATTTCTTCTCTTGCCTTTCTCATCTCATGTAATAAAAATGTATTTTGAATAGGACAAGTGCGAACTGTGAATACCCATCAGGTAGGAAACAGGGATGATCCCGCATAATTCCATCTGAGGAACCTGATTTGGCTGCCAAACTCAGCTGAATTGTTGTCGCAGTGGCGGAAAGTGTTATGGAAGATCTCTGTTCTGTCTACACAGGAATGCTGAATGTCTGATTTTACATAGAACTGCCCGGTTTCTCCCAATAAATCACGATATATACCCCCATTTTGGAATACATGTTTTACTCAGCGTTGACATAAGAACATAGCAGAGTGCTAAATATTATTTAAATTTATGAACGAGATTCTGTCAAAAGCCCTTTTCACACAGAAATTCTGCAACAGCACCACAATGAAGGTACGACGCCCTAGGTTGTGATTTCACACAGCAGCGGCATTCTGGTTAGCAAAAGAGGCGTCAGCGTCTAGTGTGTGTGAGCCGATCTGCACCGCCAATCAACTGCTCAAACCCAACCCAATCCAAAAACCGCCAACTTGACAGATTAAGTAGCACAGTTGTCAGTAGAAAGAAGGACAGACGGACTGCAGTGGCATCCCTGTGTATGTTTGAGAGGGGAGAGTGAGAGAAATGAGACAGGGAAAGAGACAATAGACTATTGCAAATTATTCTGTAAGTTATTTATAACTGTGGGCCAACTCGCGCAGCACTGCTGTGCGTCGTTCTACCCTGACGGCTCTCCCGTTCACACAGACGTCAGCTCGGCGCTGTCGAGGCGCAACAGCCTTGCAACAAATAGGCAATGACAGGGGGAGCTCAGCAGGGGGAGGAGCTTAGAAATAGCTGTTTTCTCCTTGCAGCACTCTCTCTGACTGTCCCTTCACTCTCCTGTCGTTTCCCTTCTGTCTGCGGATTGCTACAGCGGGGGGAAATTTAATTAGACTCGAAAGTTGCATTTACAGCCAGAAAAGCAAACGGGCTATCTAAGTGACGTGCTCTGCCTGTCTGTTGATCGATTTCCACCGAGTCTGCTAAAACACCACGGTCCTTTGGTATGAAACCACAGCTAAGTTAAAGACACATCATGCTTCTGGGCAATTTGTTGTTTATTCCATTTTTTCTACATAGAGGCTAAATAGGGACAACACTTTCTGACTGCCACTGGCCTGAATACCACGCAGACTCTTGAAGTTGCAACCTGCACAGATAGTTTAAAATTTGAGGGCTGACCCAAAGTAGCGTGGATCAATGGAGACAGACATTAACTCAGAACGTCAACAAACATCACTCCTCCATACTGAATGCATTTCAGCTTTGCAGGTTATGTCTTCATTGACTGAGCTTACCCAGTTTGCAATGCAGCTTGGGCTGCAGTAGTTTGAAGGCGGACATCCTGAGACTCAGTAGGTCTGCATTGGCCTTTTGCAGCACATGATGTGGCAACCTTACAACACCATCTAAACAGAAACAACACACACGAATGCATTACTGTATATTATACAAACAAAATAAACATTTACCAGTAAATAAGCCCGCACAGGTGTTTTCAGTTATTCTGGCTAGTTAGACCTCTGCCTGGGGTTGAAGGTGGGCGGAGCTCTGATGGGAATTTATGAAGTCACAAATCTCCATCTACCAATAAGCATGAGGGCGTTATTTGGCCAGCGTTAATAAGGGCATCCACACAGTCTTGAGGGGTGTACTACGAAGCTGGATTATTGGGTTAGCAACGTATGTTGCGCTCAAAGCCTGGGTTAGCTGTGAAACCCAGCTAGATTATCAAATCATGGTATGGTGATGTGGTGGATAGATGGGGTCCATGTGATGATGCGGGCAGCTGAGTTCTGGACTAACTGGAGTTTATGGAGGGATTTGTGAGTGACACCGGAGAGGAGAGAACTGCAGTAATCGAGGCGAGAAGTGACAAGGCATGAACAAGAGTATACAAGAATTTTTACGAGAAAGCGCATTGAAACTAAAGCGGAAACCTTGGAGTGACAAATTAATTCTTTAATGAACTCTGATTGCGAGTTCCGTATTTGTCGATCCCCATTATCAAAAGAACCCTTGGGTATGTCCAGCGCACTTCGTAGTACACCCCCCCTGAAAAGGTCTGATCAGCCAGATTAATTGAAAACAATCGGTGGGTGTTCAGAGGCTTTAAAATGCTTTTAGTCCTGGGATTTGCATTTTCCCACTGATGGTTAGCAGTTCTTTTTTCCCAGTCAGATGGCAATAAGATATTTGGCTAGTCCAAAATATTTTCATTTCATAAAAACATGCCAGGGCCAGTCCACCCAAAGCACAAAAAACATGTTCTCAATTAACCCTTGCAGTATCTAGCAATGTGCCCAGATTTTGATGTTCCCAATCCCAGTACAATGGAGGAAAATAAATATACTGCTGTAATATTTCAATGCTCAACGTTTTGTTTCTCCACAAACAGAAGAAAGCTCAGGGATGGATATCTTAAAACCTGTACAACTCAAACTAACAAAAGTCTAAATAACTAACTGACAACTAACCACTAGAGGTGCAGAAAAAGAGAAGATACGGGTGACTCAGCACTGTAAGTGACATTACAAGACTGTCCTCAATTTAAGAAATTCTTAGTTGACTAATTGATTAGTTGATTTAATTGATAGATGTGTAAAGGCGAGAGTCTCTACAAAAAATCATGCAAATAGCACCACTTTAAATCTCGTGTTTACTAGATATGTGTTCATAGGTTTCTTGAAAATAAGTTATTCAGCATTTAAAAAAAGCATTAACGGGCATTTTATTGAGTTACCGACTAAGAGGTGGCAGCCATAGTTAGTGGTTTACAAAGAAGAGCAACAGAAGCAAAGGGGAAATAACATATGACTAACTTTCTGTTGATTGTAGATGCACTACCTCAAAAGAAAATACCCCACAGACTGTTGAAGTTACATTACACTCACAGACATACTATAGATTATCTTTTAAACTTACCTCTGCCAGTCTGTTGATGGATTTGAATGGCAGCGCAAACATCTTCGTATCCTCTCATCAGCTGCCAGACAGACGACCGCTGAGGCTCGTCTTTAGGTTTATGCTTTCTCAAGCTTTTGCATTTTACCAAAGCAACAAGTGTCGAGTCCAGCCAACACAGGTTATCGCTGTTCCTCCAGAAAAGCTGATTCGGGACAATAACAAGCTCATCTGACTCCTTTATTGTACCAGAGGACAAACTCCCAGATTCAGACTTGATGCCTCCTATGTCTTTACATGTGACGCTGTTTGCAGTCTGGGATTTCTGTTGCGTACTTGAGGTCTGCTCATTGTGCTGAGGCGATGGAGTATTGATTTCAGTTGAATAATTGTCCCCATTTGTGAAAAAAGACTGATTGGAATCCGGAGTGCAGCGCCTGTTCAGCACCTCAGGGGGATTCTTAACCTGCCCGAAGCCTTCCTCTGCCTCTGATGTACCAAAAGCACTGCGGTGAGGAGAGGGCGCAGGTTCTTCCCCATCGGCAGTCAACAAGGTTTCTGATGAGCACTGCAGGCATGGTAACGAGCATGTAGGAGGAGCAAAACCGTCATCCTCATCTTGTAGTGACTCCTGTCCTGCTGTCTCTGCAACTGGAGGATCACTGTATCCATTTACTTTTTCATTGTCTGTATGGGTCGCTGCATGTTGACCAATACTGACAACGTTCACAGCACCATGATCTGCTTTGCTGATGAGTGTGTCTGGAATACTTTGTTGCCCAAGACTGTCACATTCACTTGATCGCAGGCGTTTGTGTACAGGTTCAATAGCCTCTTCCGTTTCCAGTTCCACAGCATTTTTCCTTTTCTTCCCAACAGTGGGATCCAAGCTCGCCAAAACATCCTCCAAGGGCCGGCTAACCAGAGGGAAAAGGCACTAAGTGGGAATGGATATGTAAAGGTTAACATGGCAGAAAGCAAAAAATAAATGTGAAATGGGCTGTTCAGCTGGGTGTGTGTTTGAACGACAGCAGTACTGGGACGTACCTGTGGGTTCGTGCAGAGCGTGATAGACTCCTGGAGATTGATGCGGTAAGAACGCAGAGCATAGGTCAAGCCCTTCGAAGTACACCAGGGACAATGCTCCAGTGAAGCAGCTCTTTCCTGAACCTTCAATCAAAACATTTGTTTTAAAAAACAAAACACAGAAACATGGTATTAATAAAGAGACCATTTCATATTCAAACTCAAGTTATCAAACAGTTTTAAAGAACATGCAGAGCTAAACAAAACTTACATCTAGTTTTTGCTATTCAGGCACAAACACTTTTAGCCTACATACTGTAGCTTTTCATCAGCTGGATGGATTATTTCCTGCTGCCTTCTCTGCCATAGTTCAGCATCTCTTTAATTTCTCCAGTAGACAGCAGCATTATATTCTCCCAATCACATTTAAATACTCATCTGTACACATGCATAAGAGTAACCAAGAAAATATTTTGTTGCTTTACCTTGCATTTGGAGCAAAGAAGTAAGAATAAGAACTGAAATTGTCCGGTTTTGCTTTATTTCCCCTCTCTAAACCTGGCCTCAGGTTTCTGCTCATCAATATGAGTGTGAGTAACAGTTTAGTGAGGCTGAATTGCACATGTGAAGTGAAATAGTATCGATATCAGTAGGTATCAAGTACACCTTTTTTTAGGATGGCAAAGTCATGACCCGCCCTTCTCTGCCGCTGATTGATCTGGTGAGGTTTAGATTACTTTTATTATTTGTAAAGCCACACAATCAGGACATGGTCATTTGATCCACACTGAATACACACAGCACACACCAGCAATTCAGAGTCAACTATGGTATGGCACCCCTGTAGCAGTTTGGTGCCTTGTGAGCTGAATCAGAGTATCAGAGTAAGCCAATCAGAGACAGTAGGGCAGGTCATGCTTCCATACATACATAATAATCTTTGATTCCACACATCGTTATATGCTTCAACCAAAAACTTTCGCCTTTTACAATCAAAAGATTTCCATTTGTGTTTTGTTTGATTTGGATTGGTACTGCCCAGTCACAGTATTTTTCAAATATAATTCAGCTTTGCGCAAGTGACATCAGCTAGAGGAAAACAAGAGTTCTACTGACTTTTCCCAAGTACCCCACCAGTGGTGAGGCCAAAGCCCCCAAACCAGTGTCTTCACCAGTCATTGGCAAACCACCGCTACTCTTCTGGTCCACGGCTGTCCGGTGCCATTCAAAACATATTACCATGTCCCTGCAACCACGGCTCGCCTCCAAAGGAGCTGAGGAGAACAATACAGCACCACATGGGGCAATGTTACTCACTGCTTACAAGTTATTAAAGGTACATGGAAATGCACTCCCCTTTACAGTACCACAAGACTATATAATTCATGAGACTAAATAAAACTGTAAAGCAAGATTTTGAACATTGATGACTCTCACTTTAATATTTATATTAAAGAAAGAAGTATTGGATCTATCAGAATCAACTTTATCATCAAGTATGTAAACAGATTACATACCAGGAATTTGACCTGGTGATTTGGTGCTTAGCGGATGCAGAAATAAATGTATACACGTAGAAAACACAGAAAGACTACACCAAATGTATAAAATGTAAACACAGAATTTAGATATAGAAGTAATAAATATAGAATATAAAATATAAAATAAAGCACGTTAATCTCTCAGGTATTCAATTCACTGTATGGGTATATGTTTATTTAGAAATATCAATTTCTGGATTAAAAAAAACTATGATAAATAAATAATAAAGATATTTTATTCTTCATACTCTCCAGCCCTACTGCACATCTGTCTACAGGCCCGGTCCAAATGCGTAGTTATTTAGGATTATGTGTAATCTTTCACATCTATAGTTATTGTAACATCAACAGCCTAAAATCAGAGGAAAGTAACCAGTACCAGTGAGTGAAGAGGCATCTCAGAAGGCCAGTACATGAGGTACACTCAACTTTAACTCTATTAAAATGATTTAAGAAGATGCCCAACACCTATTGCCCATTAGCTAACTAATGCACTAACGCCACTATTACTTATTTCAAAAACAGTCAAACTTAATGCCGGGGTAAACTTCATTACCATGCCTACATGCACTGACCTGACTACTGGAGGCTAGCATGCTAACGTATTAGCCTAAAGCCCTTCATTCATTTCAGTCGCGAGTCTCATTTTCCGTTTTCGTGAATAAAATCTTGTACGTACCGAGATCACATTTAAATTATATTTGATGTTACGAGTCTGGTCGACGAAATCCATACACGCAGAGCCGTATTTATGAATCCCCGCCAGCAGACTGAACCCATGTGCATCCTTCTGCCAGTTCGTGTTAGAAACGTTCTGTTTCCGCTTGAGAAGCGGTTGTGCGGCGGCTTTTGTCTTCCCCTCTCTGACGGACAAAGGTTCCGCTGGCCCCCACGTAGCCTTTGCTCAAATTATTGTTCATGTTCGTGGATAGGTTGCAAGGCACTGCCCATCTAATCGTTAGGTGTACATGAATATGGACGTGATAAAATATATGCTGCGTTTAAATACGTAATTAATTATCATATCATTATAAATTAAAGGTTGAATATGTAGAATTTTCATTAAAAGCTATATTTTACTTAAAAGATAGACTGTATGAAAGTATTGATTTTCCATAAAAATAAATTTTTTTTAGTCTGAATTTAAAAAAAAAATGTTTTAACGGGTTTGACAATGACTTTCTGTCACGTTCTGTTTACATGGCAATAAAATGCAAGCCCAAATGACTATGTTTCTCCTTGATCGGTAATCTAACTTTCATGTTTACTTAGCTGTAACAGCTAATTGTAACTGTCAGTCAAACTCTTCTGCAATACTTGTTTTTATGGTGTGATTTGCCGGAGGGGACGGGTTCAAACAGACTCAAACAGACTCTGGTCTCCTGTAGGCTAGGGCTGGGTCTGACGAACTTGGCAACCTGAGTGGTGGAATTATTTACTGTTGTTGCGACGACGATTTTGAGACACAAGATGGCGGTGTTCTGCTCATTCTCCATATTCAACCTTTCATAATAGCGTAGGCCTAGGCAATTTTTATTAGGCAATTTCTTCTCTTCAAGGCATCATTTTAGAAGGTAAATATAAATCTCGAATACCATGGATTTAAGAGTGAAAAATATTATAATAATATTATTATTTATTTTTGTTTATTTATTGTTATTATGATTATTGTTTTTATTATTATTAGTGGTCCCACGGTGTTTTTAAACTGGTTTAGTCTGAGTTTATTAGAAACAGCTGCACAGAACTAATACATCGTGAGCTGATTTGAAATAGAAGAGCAAGCACCTTTCACATTTGTGAAGCTGTAAAAACAAAAAACAAAAAGAAGCACATTAACTTAATATCAAAACAAAGGATTGCTTCTCAAGATTGAAACTAATCAGAATAATTTTAAGATCTGAAATTTAAGATGGACTTGCACAGGAAGTCACATGAGATACTTCTATTTTGAGCCTGCAAATGCCTAATTCATTCAATCTGTACTTTACTTATCTGGTTTCGTAGATTAATTATTTATTTATTTGTGAGATATAAGGGTGGAGTTAGTTAGGTGGGGGAGGATGGGGTTTACATATGTCCCACCACCCTCACTCTGATTCCATAATAACACTCACACCTCCTGCTCTTGTACCCCCAACCACACACACATTCACAGACGTGCACACACATGTCCCCCTCCACCGAATCCCGCCTCTTGCCTGTGCCCTCCTCCCTTAAGCCCCTCCTGTATCTGCTGCTCCCCTGTCCTCTATTTTTCTCTTGATGACAAAATGAATTTGCATATCTTTCCCAGGAAGCGCTCATTAGAATGCATAAACCGGCCGCCTCCTAGCCTCATGAGCAGGCTATAGCTTTCTGCCATGGCATCTCCTGATGCAAAATGAGACACAGACAGGCAGCATCACAGGCAGACATGTGGCCTGAGTCTGGGTTGTGATTGGCATTTGGAATCAGTTCACCCTACCCATTCTTAATTCAAGGATAAGAATAAACTCTGTGTCAGCCATTTTTCTTTGTTACTATATTAGCTGCTAAGCAGAAGCATATTTATTAGACATATTATCTCATTAAATGCATACAGAGACAAGGAATCCTTTAAAGCCTGTTTGATTATAATATTACCTCCGGTGGGCATATGACTATTTTGCAAATCACAATAGACATGGTCTTTTCTTTATTTTAGCCCCCCACCCCCGACCACCACATTTAAACACACAGACAAGCCTTTTAAGTCAGATAATTGCGTCACCTCCGCATACAAAATAAGCAAGTCATCTAGAGAAAGGCCTCTTTCACAGTCTGAAATCATTTTCCGGAATTCTTTTTGCTGGTCTGCTCGATGGATGTCATCGTCTTCTCTGTCCATATGTGACATTTTTATCTAAGGTGGCGCTAAAGCTCAGGTCACAAGGTCACAAGCATCAGTATTGGAACTGCGAACCTAAACAGAAAATTACATGTATGCAAATAATTCTTTAATGTGTTAATTATATCCCCTGGTTATGTTCAGTTACACTAGTGCACAGCAAGTATGCCTGTTATGGGTCAGGAGATAACAACACACCTAATGGGAGATACACTGACTAAATAAATTCTTATTTGTGTCTGATGGTGGCGCTAGAGGAAGGTCACAGGGTCATCAAACTCATTACAGTGGGTTTATTTGGATAGCATGAATGTACACAGCAAATTTCACATCTACATATGTTGTATACATCTGTTGTTGATCAGACAAACAAGGCAGGGCAAGGCAAGGCAAGTTTTTTGTATAGCACAATTCAACAACAAGGCAATTCAAAGTGCTTCACATAAAACATTACAGCATTTGGAGAAATAACACATACAACATTTACATTTAAAACACATAAAAGGTCATTTAAAACACATAGAAGGTCATTTAAAATGCATAAAATGTAATTTTTAAAACATAAAAGATAGTTTCAGTTACAGAAGTGCAGCGGTAAATAGAAACGTCTTCAGTCTTGATTTAAAAGAACTAAGAGTTGCAGCAGACCTGCAGTTTTCTGGTAGTTTGTTACAGATTTGTGAAGCATAAAAACTGAACGCTGCCTCTCCATGTTTAGTTCTGACTCGGGACACAGTGCAAACCTGTCCCAGACGATCTGAGAGAAACAAGGAGAAGCAGACACACATTTGCCTGACCTCTTGACATCTCTTGACAGGGCAATCGAGACAAATTGTTCAGCTGCACAACATAATATGGTTTCAGGGTGTTGATGAATTTGTATCAGATAGACTATATGGGAGTAAAACAGATGCAAAAACTGTACAAAACCTTATGGGATAAGATATCTGGTATACATTCTGTATTATAATATGTATAATATTATCAAAAATGATATTGTTTGTGTTAAGTTAAATAAGATATCTTGCCCCACACTATACAATTGCAATTTCATTTCAGAAAAAATAATCTATGAAATGCTTTAAAAGCCTGTATGTGTTTGTATGGCTCGCAGAAGTGGGTTACATTGATATGGATGGTTTCTCATTATTGTCCAATATAAGTATATTGCACCTCTGCAGAATGTGTCTGGGGTTGGGTGTGAAAACGCCACAGAGGCTATCGTACAGACCTGTTATATGTATGGAACATGCAATCAGCCATTTCCAATATATTTTTGCAAAACAACAGGGCTGCAGGCAATATTTTACTCTAATTGTAAAAAAAAAATAAAAAAAATAAAGCATTCATGTAGACCTTAATTATTACTAAATCCCTTCCTTGTAACGATAAACTGATTTATTTTTAAACTACCTTTGTATTAAATTCTAGCAGCTCTTTGATCTCCATTGGTTTTAATTGGGGATGAGCACCCTATCATCTGCCAATCAGCTACTGGATATGAAACCTTTACAAATTAGGCCAAAAACATATTGTGCTGAGTAAAAAAAATCAATACTAAGGCATATGCATGGGTATATAATGCATTTCTTATGGTTTTATGCCTGCTGATGCATTATCATATAAGCCTAATAGGGACTACAGGGTCATAACAAAACAACTGTATATAAAGTGCAACTAAAAGTAATTATTATGTTTTATTTATATAAACTTGTCTGACAGAAGAAAACACTGGTGACGTTTCCTCAATAATGGGCTGAAGATGAAAATCACGATGTCGTAATTAAAAGACATGGCTATTAACTGAATTGCTATTGTGTTTCCTTTCCACCTCAGAGCCAAATCTTTTTTGAAAAAAAAATGCCATATCCAGTGCTTAACTATCCCGAGCAAACGCGTCTGCCATCTCTAACACGTGAATACGCGATATTTACTTTATGCGTTCTTTCAAAGTCATAATTTGCAAATAAGCTCACGTGTATTGGGGAAGAGAATGCACAATGGGAGCTGGCTGATGAAGAGGTGGACAGCCCACCCAACGCACCCGCACAGCATTTTGACAGCTACTGACTTCCACGCGCTGCACGTTTGTCTCATTCATTTAACTCGCCTACTGTAACACTGTTGCTCAACGTAGTGAATTCAATACTATGGCAAACACACTACACTACTACCAGCTCCAGCATGCTGGGACAGGAATATTTTTGTATCCACGCGCTTCAGAAAACTTGGGTGACGTTTCACAAAAGGCAGCCAATGGGACCTCGTCTTCTATTAGGACAATGAAAAGCCTTCGTCCAATCAGAAGAGCGCCAGACCGGGCGCTGGCCAATGGCGTGCGAGCCCCGCCGAGAGTAATGTTAGAGAGCTGAAGACTGAAGACACTGCGTATCGCCTGTGTTCCCTCATACACAGCCATTGCAGAGCATTGAGTTCCAGCGATAGTCCCTATAGGTAAGTATCACACACGGAATTTCTAAGTGTTCGTAATGATGATAACGACGATAACATTTCTAAATATCATACTTGTGTGTTTGCTATGATCAAATTTTAAAACCTCTTGCTGTTTGCGAATGATTGTATTGCGGTGAAACGTCAAAAAAACAACAAAAAAAGCAGGTACCGTTACATTTGTCCTGCCTGGGGAGTGTGTTGGAGCTCTATAGGAAAAAAAAGAAGAAATTAATATTAACCTTGACCAAATTCGACGAAAACCACCGATTTTGTTAAATGCGAATAATTTTATATATTACTGTCGTGTTGTTTCTTTACTAATTGGAGTGAAATCGAAAGGTAGATATCGCGTAAAAAAAAAAAATCAGGAATGTCTAGCGGACATTAGCGACAATGGTAGAAGACTCACCAGCCATTGCAGTGCATTGAACGAACGCCTGTCATGTGAAGACTGTGGGGATGCAAACATGAGAAAAAAAATACGAAAACACGAGAAAAAGAGAGACCATCTCAAAGTATACACAGTCGTGTGTTTTGTTTGCTACAGTTCACCCGAGAAGACGGTGAAAAAATTACCTCACTGATCTGCGCTTTTTACTGTAATGGCTGACTGTATTCGCATAGGAAGGCAAAGGCAAGCGAGGCTATAGTGGGAAGAGGCGCAGTTCACTTCAACTTTTTCCAACCGGGTTTTCTCGAGAAACAAACCCGTAACTATAAAATGTAACGACGGCAAAAAAAAGTTCAATCTTTCGTCTTTCAAACGACGCCACTGCGATATTTTTCCCATGCTCAGAAGGTGTTTTAATCGGGGGTTGAAATGAAGTGGTCGCCGCGGTCGCTCTGCCCTCTATTGCATGCAGTGCAATGGCTGCGCGTTGACACAAAGAGAAGGAGCCATATTCTCCATGTTAGTGGATGAAGACGAGCGGCCATTAGGAGCTCATAGAAACCAAGGCAGTAGCACAGCCCCGCTCATAGACACAGTGCAGACCCAATGTATTACTATACAAACCGGCTAGTGCAATAGGAATCAATCGGGGGAAATATTTTGTCAAGATAGCCGGCTTTCCAGACATATTTGTCGTGTTGCAAAGCGAACTGCAGGGCGGGAGGAGACATTTGAGGGGGACTTTCTTTCATGAAGAAGGCATTCTCACAAAATGGAAGAAGAAATATTGCCGTCGTTGTTGACCTCCTTTTCCTCAACGAAAAGCCTATGCGCCATTACTACTTGGGTCGACACATAGGCTTTCAATGTGGGGACTTACAGTAGCGTTTTAATAGGAAAACGTATAGGAAAAAATGAGGAGTTTTTTTTAGAGAAACATCTTAGCAAATCTTTTTTAGAGTTATTTCCAGAATAAGACCAAATGAAGACTGATGATAGAAGGTTGTCAGATCACATTTAAAGTGTTATATTTTCAATAAATACGCCTTTATGTGTCATTTGTGTCTTTTTTTGTGTCAAAGTTATTTATTTGATGAAACATGAACATGAATGAAACAGAAGGACTATTCTTATTGCGGATGAGTTTTAGGGTGTTTTTCTTTTTCTTTTTTTTGTTGCAAAACACGAGTCATATTTGTAATAGAGCCAGGTCCTCCTTATAGTTCTATGTTTGGGGCAACTTTTGCAGTTTTCACGTGGAAGTGATACGGACCGAAAAGTGCATCGCTGCATGGATAAATATATATTTATGGTTGTTTATGATTTTTTTTATTTTTGTTTATCCGTTAACCAGTTTTAAACCACCAAAATGGGAGTTGACCACGGACCACTGAGTTTTATGTAAAGGCCACAGCACAGATTACATCAATACATAAAGTCATTTTCATCACATAAGCCCCCGTCTCTGCCGGGCGGCTTCGTTTCAACGGACTGTTTTCACGGATCCTAACTTAGAGCAGTTTGACAGCAGGGAGGGCGGGTCACTTCAGTAGAGCCATCAAAACTAGTGGCAATGGGGAGAATTAAAAGACGTGCCCATTGTATAGTAGGAGTAACATGGTAGGTGGGCATGTCTTACCTGTTATGTTATTTACATATATTAATTATATATATATATATATTTGAATTAAAAAATATTTTTAATGGTTTTAAGAGATAACATTTCAATTTTTATTAAGTCAATTATGGCATTTAATTTTTTTTACATTTATTTTAAAGCTTTTATAATGCAGACTTTGAGTAATTTATCACAACACCCAGGCCAGTTGTTCACCTCTTCCTGTTTTCCAACAATTAATATAATTTTGAATACCCATGCAGTTGCACAGCTAATCTAAACATTTGTTTTTTTAGATACTGCCTTCAAGATGGTGAGAGAGGCGGGAAAGCCGAGGGGCAAGATGTCCTCTTATGCATATTTTGTCCAGACCTGTCGGGAGGAGCACAAGAAGAAACACCCGGAAGCTTCGGTCAACTTTGCCGAGTTCTCCAAGAAGTGCTCAGAGCGATGGAAGGTAAGATGAATGGATGATGGCGATCTAATAAATGTTTAGTCTGTTTATTATATTCCAAATGTAATTCTTGCAATTTGACTACATGTCACTCTTCATTACTGTACATCAAGATCATATAGGGGCAGGATGTTGTATCAAATCAAATGATGTATGCTCTGAATACTTGTTTACAAAGGGTGTTGCCAAAGACCGTACAATCAGCAGGTTACCTCTTTGTTTTCAGATGATGTCTGCCAAGGAGAAGGGCAAATTTGAGGACCTGGCCAAGCAGGACAAGGTACGCTATGAGAGGGAGATGATGAACTACGTTCCAGCCAGGGGAGGCAAGAAGAAGAAGTACAAGGACCCTAATGCCCCCAAGAGACCCCCGTCAGTATTGCCTTTATAGCCTCTTGAAATTGAAAAAAGTCTCTTTCTGCAATTCGAAGCATACAATATGAAACATGTTATATGGTGTAAATAACAAGCTCATTCTTTCTTTCATTTTCCTCCCAGATCTGCCTTCTTCATCTTTTGCGCGGAGTATCGCCCCAAGGTGAAAGGTGAGACCCCTGGTCTGACCATTGGAGATGTTGCCAAGAGGCTGGGCGAGATGTGGAACGGTACCGCTTCAGAGGACAAGCAGCCCTTTGAGAAAAAGGCAGCCAAACTGAAGGAGAAGTATGAGAAGGTAAAGACATGGTGATCTGTTGTATTGATGCGACCAGGGGATACATATTTTACAAAGGATAATTCATGTTTCACTGCTCTCCTTGTGAGCTTTAATTACAAATGACTGTATGGGTCCCAGCATTTGGTCAATGGCTTTTTTTCTTCCTCCATCGTAGGACGTCGCAGCATATCGTGCTAAGGGCAAACCAGGTGCCGCCCCAGCAGCGGGAAAAGCCCCAGCCAAGGCAGAGAAGAAGGAGGAGGATGACGATGATGACGACGACGATGATGAGGAGGACGACTATGATGATGATGATGACGAATAGATGCAGAGTGACATATGTAGTGGTCATTTTCTTGTTTATAAAGCATTTAACCCCCTTGTACACACTTCACTTACTGAGAGAAAATGCGTTAGTATCCAAGGGGTAGGAAAAAAACAACAAAAAAGGCTGTGTATATCAGTTGTTTTTATGCTGTACAGTTTTTTTCTCCTTTTTGTATAGTTGACACTACACAAGTATCGTGTCTGTATCTTTCTGCCAGTCTTATTATTTTTTTCCAGTGATAGTTCCTAGACCACTATCCTGCCTGGTACAGTGTAAAGGGGTTGGCTTACAGTATTTACCCTAACTAGAGGTGCACAGCACATAAAAAACGTTCTGAGTTAGATCTGAGTGTGCTTTTGTTTTTTTTCCCTTTTCCTATGTTTTTATTTTAAATGAAATGTTATCAAAATTGACGTATCACAGTTGTTTTACTGATCTTTATGTACCACTGTAATAGCAAGAATAAGAAAAAAAAGCCTTGTTTATTGTTGAAATTTAAATTGCTTCTGATGTCAATAAACATTTTTTTTTAATAAACCTGTGTTGTACTGTGTGTGTGTGTGTGTGTCTGGTATATACAGTTCCTCTAAATAAAGATGTCTTGTTCATAAGAAGGATAAACTTCAGCTCTATCAAAACAAACCTCACTGGAGTGCCTGCACTGCCAAAATCAATTATAACATAATAGATGGTGATTAAATATATAAGAGTAGGACTGATTATTCTCCTTGGTAAATGTTCAAGATCAAAGAGTAATTCATTTCCATCTTTGTGGAGGTGAGTCTTGTGTGCTAACTTGCATTGTTGTCTTATGTACAGTAAAATGGAGCTCAAGTTATGCTGGAAGACAATTGAATAGAGTGGGGAAAACATGTTAATGCTGTGACTCATCACTAAAACAGTTCATTCTCCTCTGGTTGTATGCAAACAAGCAGTGTATGGTAGCTCCTTGGCTTGGTGGCAGTACACTGAAAGTTGTAGCATGATTGCTCTGCATGCATCGCTGACTGTTACTGTTTTATTTAGATACAGCTGCTTCATCTCTCACGTACTCATCCAGGGTTAAAAAAAAAAAAAGACCATTTATATAAGAAGGATTATGTGCTTTGACAAACCCAGTGACATAAGAATATGGCTGATGTGTACAAACCACTGCAGTCTGCACCTAAAAGGCACACACACACACACACACTGAACATTGTGCTGTCAACAACACAGTTCCCCCCCATGGGAGAGAGCTTGTTGGGTTACCAACTCTCAGCCTGAGCGTACACGATCACTCATAGAAAAGAGCAGCACAGACATGTCTCTGATGTGTGGTGTAAATTACAAGGATGTATCTTCTTCTGTGCTGTATATCTGATCTGTCTCAGCACTTATGTCATGAGCTTTGCTATCAAGTATAGGCTAAAGAGGACAGGCAGACACAGGGCAGCAGCTGACCTCTGCACTGCTCTGTTAAAGCCCAGTCCCTGAAGGTGACATAGCCTCTTTCTATCCCTGATGATTCCTCACACTTACCCATGATGCTCGCTTTGCCTATTAAATTTGAATCAAGCGGACGATGATGACAGCCATGGTGAAAAAACCTCAACCCCCCCAACCTTCAGTCTTATCGTGGATGTGTTGTCTACATCTGTTATTGTCCTGGAAAAAAAATGGAAAGCTAACTGTGGGCAAACATATACAATTACCAAACATGTGACAGCTGCGAGCTGCTGTCACTGCTGATTATTATTTCCCCACTGTCTCTGTGTGCACTGTTCAGTATGGTCTGCCTACAGTTAGGCTACGACAGACTGAGCGAGGCAGTTACAATGGTGAATGTTTACACCCACATACACTGAATTGGCCAACAGATTGTCCTTTTCATATTACAGTGGCTCATGTAGGAAAAGGCGAAACTATGTTGAAACAGTTGCAGTGCCTCGTGGCTGCACTCAGCTGTTGATCAGTGTCTGTATGGGCCTGTATAGGCCAGATCTGCGCATATACTGTAGTATAGCAGGTTTAGCTACACAGCGCCACTGTCGGCTCTAAAGCCTGTTAATCCCAGCCACCTGGTGTCCACTGGAGCCTACACACTGCGTTCAATCAGTGGTCTGCGTTGACACCTAGTGGTCACAGTCCTGCAACTGCACCAAATCTGGTGATAACATCCATCATCAGAAGTGAGATCATAGGGTTTTCCAATTGTAGCCAATTTTCAATTCATAACCAACTTAAAGGAAGAGTTCATAGTTCTTATATACTGTATATAAAGATGGAAGGCTTGACAGCTCCTCAGAAGTGAATTGTCCCCTGGTGGCTGGCTGCGGTAAGCTATAGGCTAAATGTTTTTCTTTCTTATCAAGCTGATGTTTATGTAAGTGTTGATTTTTCTGATTTGTTTAGTTTTAATAAGTTATTTGATGCTATAAAAATGGGGTGAAAAGTCATGATTGAGCCGTGATCTGACTTACGATGGTCGGGTGGGTGTATGGGGGGGACTTTGACTCTACCGCCTCACTGCGCGGACTCTGGTTGCAGAAACATGGCGATGCCGGGATTTTTTGGCTTCACTTTTGTACAGTGGGAGAATGTGGAGCAGCATCGTCCATCTTTATATACGTCTATGGGGGTCCCCTGAAAAATAGCTGTTTTCACTATTTATGAAGTGAGCTCAATGTGAGCAAGAGTCAAGAGTGACATTTTTCATCATTGGGTCCACCTCTTCCACTGTTAGCATATCACATCACTCATCGAATCCATCATTACATTCAATCTCTCCTCTCGGTATGGTTCCCTCTCCATGAAACACAAAACAAACTCTCCCATATTGTAAAACAGGCCAGCAAGATCATTGGCTCACCGCAAACACCGATCCCTTAACTGTACAGACACTTTGCGATCAGAAAGCCACCCTGATCCGAGAGGACTCCTCTCAACCCCTTCATCACTCCTTCCAACTTCTCCCATCAGGTAGACGCTTCAAAGTCCCTCTGACTCTCAAAAACATCTACAAAAAATCCTTCTTCCCAAATGCAATAGCCACTCTAAACAAAATGAAATAAGAAACCGGACTCTCGGCTACTGTTTCCTGTTTCTGTTTAATATTTCCTTCATGTCTTGTGAACTTGTGTTTTTGTTGTGTTTTAAATATGTGATGTGATTTATTGTTGGGGCCTTGTCAAAGACAAATTGCTGTCACCGCTTGGGGCAGACTATAAAGCTCTCTATTCTATTCTATTCTATTCTAACAAAAATGTTTTCAGATGGAGGTCCCTAAAGCAAAATCTTAAAGTGTAATTTGGGCGCAAAATCATCCCATGGTCTTTTTCGGCACATACATGAAATAAGCCATCGAGACATCATGTTACTGCAGAGGTTTGGTGTTATTTTGAGCAATATAAGTGGTTAAAAAAGCCATGTCCGGTTATTAGCGACTCGTTTGGAGTTCTCTGTTAATAGTTGTTACACAAAATAAACTGTTTAGATGGCTTATTTGATGTATGTAAGTGCCGAAAAAGACCATGGGATGATTTTGCGCCGGAATTACACTTTAATGTGTATCAATTTAAGGGGCCTTGATGCAAAAAAAGGGTTGAGAACCACTGGCGTATAAGATGGAGAAGCTAAGTCATTAAAAGTATTTAAGCTACCTAAATAAGGCCTTTGATGAAAGAACAGCCAGAAGGGCCCTACTTGGACAATCTGAGGCTACCAACTGGCTCATATAGGGTCAACATTTCCACTATGTAGCGTTGGGCCAGATGTGCTTTAAAAAGTGATCAGTAAAATCCATTGCACATGGAATAGGGAGCCAGGAGAGGTGCCAGGATTTGGGGTGATGTGGCAAAGCCTAGCTGCTGCATTCTGAACTATAGATGAACTAAATGTCTTTGTGAATCTTTTGCCTTTGTAAGAAGATTCATTATTTTCCCTGGAAAGTTTTTTTTCCTGAAGCGGAGAAGCCTGTATTATTGGTCATGAATTCTTAGATGACCCACTGCATTTATCACCACCTGTAAAGGATGTATGAGTGTTATTTCTATCAACAGAGCAATGCAAATATGCATTCCTCCCACTCTTACCCCATTACCCCTTGTCTGTCACAGCTCCAGCCAGATCATAACACTCATTTTGTTGCATTACTTACTCACTCACTCACTCACTCCTGTCCTGCAGTCAACCCTTTCCCACCGTTTACACCACCTGACCTCACTTACTCACCTGCTTCCCATTTCCCTTAATCAGCTCAGAAGTGTGAATACTGGTTTATTTCCACCAGTCCTCTGCCAGATTGTCTAGTAAACAACCCCCCCTAGCTTTCAAGCCTGGGTTGTCTGATTCTCACTGCCTGAGCACCTGCTTGTTTCCCACCTGATTAAGTTTGCCTCTCTGATTGATCTTCTGGCTTTGACCTCTGCCTGTTTCTGGATTAAAGCTGACAAAAACTTTGTGTCATGCTTTTATGTTCTGGTCTGTTCTGTGCCACAGTCCCCTCCAGGAAAAAGTGACTTTTATTATAAACATATTTTGCATTATTGTACATACTAGTGGCTTGTTTTTGTCTGCTGTGTGCCATACACTGATTTAGTCGGCCTGTAGTTACCAGCAGCATCTGTAGTATATATCACCATTGTTAAAGGTAACGCTTTTATTAAAACCCTGTAATATTATATAATATTTTACATTATATCAAATATACAGATCCATCTCTCAAGTATAAAGTCATCTACTTGGTGTCTTAAAGTGGAAAAAAAACATCTAACATCCAGTGCTAAATACCCTGTCCTTTGCTTTCATCTTCATGTTTTGTCTTTTAAGTTTCTTATATATGCTTTTGTTGCTTTTGTTTGCAATGTCTTGTCAGATTTCAGTGATTGGTTCCTCCCTCCCCTGCATATACTTTGAGCCTTTATATTTACCATGATGTTTTAATTTTGCAAACAAGAAAAGCAATGGATCTTTCCCCCATGTTTTTAGTACATCATCACAATTCTTTATTTCTAAGCAGCCACATGAGCTGCTTGATTGCCATGCTGGGTTTTTTCTCCAGTTTGGATGATTGGACTGGTTATGTTCTGGGCTGCTTTCCTTTTCCTTATCTTGAATTTTAATGCTTATTTGACAATTGACCGTCTAATGTTTATTTCTTTCCATGTTTATTGTTTAAACATTAGTCCCCTTTCCTTTTCCACCTATGTTGGCGGGAAAACGTCACATTAGACAGCACTTAGTTTGATTCTCTAGCTGAGAAATGTGTCACTAAAATGGCATGTGTCACAAAGACTCAGTTTGTAAGTGCAAAACCTTAAAGTTCGAGCAGAGACCAAGGCTCTGTGATGATCAGTCACCCACTATTGAAGACACAGACCTCATTAGTAGTTCCTACTCAACAGCAAATGTGCAGAAAACAACCACTTTTCTGGAAAGGCATTTTGCTCAACCAGGAGTCTGCAGCCAGCACGACAAGCACATCATACCACTGATAACCTCGGGTTTGTGTTCACCGGAGTGAGCATATCATGGCTCTGCAGAAGACTGGCAGAATGCTTTGATTAATTGCTTTTCTCTGGATAAGAGAAGAGACATCCCATAGGGATTCAGTTTTTTTCTTTTTTTTTATCTTTCTTTGGCAGGTGCTTGTTTTAACAATGTTTTATTTTTCATAATAATAATGTGTGCATGCATGTGTGGGACCAATGTGAAAGAAATCCACATTTTCTTTATTGATTATTATAATTTTAGCATGTATAGTGTCTTAATTTTCGTATTTCATATGGAGAAAAAACCCACACCCGACAAAGAACTGGACAAGGCTTTACAGATCCTAAAAGTTTGAAATATGTATGTTTTTTACTCTATGACAGAATAACTGCATTGCTTTCGTTTCTCATGCACCTTCTCAAATTACAGTTTTCATGCACATGTATTCATGCACATGTATTCATGCATTGAGGTCTGTGTGTGTGTGTGTGTGTGTGTGTGTTTGTGTGTGTGTGTGTGTGTGTGTGTGTGTGTGTGTGTGTGTGTGTGTGTTCCACCCATCATCACCACCCCAGAGCCCTAATTTTTGTTTGGCAACACATTCCTGAAGATGATTGAGTAACTTGTGCGTTTTCTTTGATTGGTTGGCCAGGGTTTTCAGTTAATGATAAGACAAAAACAATCTCCTGTGTGTGTGTGTGTATGTGTGTGTGTGTGTGTGTGTGTGTGTGTGTGTGTGTGTGTGTGTGTGTGTGTGTGTGTGTGTGTGTGTGTGTGTGTGAGAGAGAGAGAGTCACCACTATCTCCAATTAAAAAAGCATTTCAGTCTTTATTGCTGTCTGTTTCTGAATGTCAAAATAATTTAAAATGAGTGACCAATCAGGTGCATCCTCTGAGTACCAGCCCACTTCTGGACCAATCATTTGAGGGTCGGTTCCCTGAGGCCTGCAGCATGCAGGTTGATACAGTCTGGCTTTGCAGAGAAACTACAGCTTTTATTTTAAGAGCCTTACATAAGGAATTTATTTTACGTAACATACACGTTGATCTGATCTGAAAGAGGCAGCCTTTTATATCTATGGTTCTGCACCGCCATTTCTCACACTGGCTCATCTATATTCTTCCTCCACTGGGTGATGCTGTTGCAGAGGAAAAGGTTGTCATGTGTTTACAAGCGCCTTACTTAGCATAGTCATAGCCATTCTGTGACTTCTACAACCATCTTGTTCAGGAATATAAACGTCTCATTAATGTTGTATTAACCCTCAGTGTATTTTTTATCTTTCTTCTCAGAAACATCAGGAAAAAAACATTCAGGTCACAGACCTTTGTTAGTGTAAGGTGCAACACTGTTTTATATCCAACAACCTATGTAACATATCACCTTCATTAATCAGCCTGTGAATATTCTCATTTGTCCAGGTCGTCGTTATCCTCAAAGCAATTTCAGTCAAAAGCAACTGGACTTGGTTATTTGTCTAGGAGGACGTTTCACCTCTCATCCAAGAGGCTTCATCAGTTCATGTACGCATCTGACCAGGCTGGGACTGGTCCAACTAACTGGTGTGAGATCCAGGTATTTAACCTCTCACAAGGCCGGTGATGTTACTGAGACCCTTTGTGCTCCATGGTTAAATACCTGGATCTCACACCAGCTAGTTGGACCAGTCCCAGCCTGGTCAGATGCGTACATGAACTGATGAAGCCTCTTGGATGAGAGGTGAAACGTCCTCCTAGACAAATGACCAAGTCCAGTTGAATTTGACTGAAATTGCTTTGAGGACTTCATTAATCACTTTACTGCCTCAACAGAGACAGAATGTTTAACAAAATAGGTTTCTGAGTAGGAGACAAGTCTAAGTGCATCTATGCTTGTCTTGGTAGGTGAAAGACAGCGGTAGAGCGTGTGTTTGCACGTTCTTGTGTTTTAAGTAGGCGGCTACACAAATGTTGAGTTCTTGTGAAATCCGATTTGTCATCCTGTACTCATTGTTACATCTCATGAGTCATCTTATGCCTCTTTTCTCTGTATGCGTTAGTGTGTGTCCAGATGATATTGGTGTTTTGGCAGTGAATGTAGAGGTGTATATGTTTGTATTTTATATGTTTATATGAACGATATGTGTACAAATTGCATGTTGACTTGTGGCCGGTACACAGGAGAAAGAAGTGTGTAGTGTATTGAAAAAGAAAGGAGGCGCAGGCAAAAAAAACCCTCAGACTCTAATGTTTCAACATCACCTCAATCACTAATGTCAGGAAAAGACATTATTACCAGACGATGAATCCTAATGACTTTGAAGGAGACCTATTATAATCATTTTCAGGTTCATATTTGTGTGTTGGGGTTTTTACATGCTTTAATGTACAAAAAACACATTCTTTTTCTCTTATGGTCTGTCTGAATATACCTGTATTCCCCGTCTGTCTGAAATGCTCTGTTTTAGCGTCTGTCTCTTTAAGTCCCTCACCCTAAAAAAAAAAAAAAAAACTTCCTGCTCTGATTGGTCGGCATTTCCAGGTCTTGTGCATGTGTGTTTTCAGTATCTTTGCACTGTTATTGCAGCCAGGGAATGACTGTAGCAGCACTTTCTACCTATATATAGTAAAGTTGTGACATCACAACTGTACAGAAGTCCTGATGGCTCGTTTAAAGTTTCTGAAGACAGGCCGTGTGCATTTCTCTCTGGATTGATCGTTCTGATACTTTCACAGTATTTATATAGAACCTCGGCATGCTTTATGATAAGAAAAAAGACATGGAAAATTATTTTTTACAATATGGGACCTTTAAAGAGTCCTTTACATCTCCTATAGCGTCACTGGCAGGTTGACAGCTGTGGTTTTGAGTGAATCGCTTTGAAAACTACTGGATGGATTGCTGTAAAATTTCAGACAAGTTCAGACATTTGTGTCCCCCTCAGGATACATTCTAATCCCCTTGATCCCTTAAGATTTCATCTGACACCATCTGATAAAAGTTCAAATGTTTCCAATGCTTTGATTCATGACCAAAAAATTGCAGATATTATCAACTCGGTTGTACTTTGTGTGCATGCCAACAGCTAAACCAAGATAGTGAACATGGTTATCATTATGCCTGCATGTTAGCATGCTGACTTTAGCATTTAGCCCTTTATATGGTACAGCCTTACACAGCTGCTGCCATGGCTGTAGACTTTAAGTCTTGCAAAACATCTTTAATTGTCAGGAGGGAAAAAAAATCATGTTGTTTCAGTATATAACTATAAAAAAACAAAAACCAGCATAAATCTGTTCTTCTGTGCGCCCTCTCTAATATATCTAAGCTCTGACCAAGGTTGTATACTCCATTAACTATGAATCAATTTGACCTCAACTCAGCAAGCTTCAGCAAAAATAGAGAAATACAAGGCCTGGTAGACAGTTTTAAATCTGTGCAGAGAAAATAATTACATTCTTCAGAAGTTGGCATGAAAGTTTTGACAGACACGTCAATTATTGCTTCCAGGATCAAATAAGTACAGTACAGCCTTATGCTTCATATCTGTCAATGGAGCACACAAATATTTACTGACTGGGTGTTATTTCTGTTGCTTATCATTTCAAGAATAATAGTGACAACAAAAGCTCAACTGTGACATGTTATTATGATGATGATAAACATCAACTGAATAGGAGATTGGACATGCTGAAAAAAGAAGAAATGTGCTCTTAACAACAAACACCTGTGTCAAACATCTGTTCATTTATGCGAATCAATACCTTTGTCTGTCTGTTACATTCTCCACTGCGTCTCTCATTTTCATTTCATTTTGCATGTGTGCGGCTGTTTTATTATTCAAACAAACAAATCAAGCTTGAGATAAAACTGAAATGTCAAAGGAGTTGCTCTGTATTGTTTTAATTTAATATGGAGAGAAGGACCACAGAAGATTACGCTAACAGAAAGATGGAGAGGGAGAAAAGAGTTGGGGAGGGAAATGATGAGGATGTGAATAGAAACAGCAAATAAAAACAAGTGGAACCAGCATTGGCGTGCTGCTGCCTCAGTGTGTGGAGCATGTTGAGTGAATAAGATAATCAGGTCATCAACACACTACAGGTTTTATTTATTTAAAATGTATGCACAATACTCCTATTGTATGTACATTAATATTTCAGCATGTAATATCCTGGTTTATTATCAATATTATTATTTGCTATTGTGATATTGTAGTATAATGTATATATTTTAGCATAATTATTTCTATTTTTCTTATAATTTCTCTCTTTTATCTGTTTTTCCATTCCGAAATGGGAGCAACTGCTATGTGACCCAATTTCCTCCAGGGATCAATACATAATTTCTGATTCTGATTGATTTACACTAATAATTACACTGTTATCACACAGCTAATGTAAAAAAAAAAAAACAACCCTCCTAGTTGGGAAATAGGACATTTCTGTGGCTCAGTACTTAGAGACTTTAACAGACTGAACAAAGAAGCCGTCATGGTAACCACGGCTAATGTTTAAATCTTTAGGTAATCTGATCACTTCTTTGTAGACAGCTGGGTTTGTTTGCATAGTCAGATAAAGCATTTTAATGTGTCACCCTTCAATACAGAAAGGGTACAATAAATGTACATTTAGACCAGGCAGTTAAACCATTTACAGCACAGTGCAAAGTACCAACAAGCCACCACGTCACTGGTTTGGTATTGAAGATTTTTTTCAGACGTTAAACCTGCAGTTATTTTGATGCCAACACAAGTGAAAATGTGTAATATGAAAGGGGTAGCTTAAGCTCACAGAGATTTACCACCAAGCTCTGCAGCTCTACATAACTTTGAAGCTTTTAGCTCTCTGATAAAGACACTGTATGCTCCCTACCCAGCCCCGAACAGAAGGTGAATAAATAAAAACAGAATCCAATGATTTGCAAATCATTGAAACTCCATAAGCAATAGAAAATAGCACAAATACAACATTTATAGGGTTTAAACAGAAAAAAGTAATTGTGTTTGAAAATGATATCCTCATTTAGAATTTGATGGCAGCAACACGTTTCAAAACAGTTGGGAAAGGGTCATGTTTACCACTCTGTTGCATCACCTCTTGTTGTAAGTGTTTGGGAACTGAGGAGACCAAATGTTGTCATTTTGAAAGTGGAATGTTTTCCATTCTTGCTTGATGTACGATTTCAGCTGCTCAACGGTTCAGGGTCTTCTTTGTTGTATTTTACATTGCAAAACGCGCCAAACCCTTTCAATAAGTGACATGTCGGGACCGCAGAAAAACAATGAAATCTCTCAGTTTCAACATTTGATTTGTTGTCTTTGTGCTATTTTTAATTAAATATTTCATTGTTTCAATGTTTTGCAAATCATCCCATTCTATTTCTATTTACATTTAGACAGCGTCACAACTTCTTTTGAAACAGGGTTGTAGCTGGTAAAAACGTTATTGTTAGAGTGAATAAATTCTGATTATATACCTTTTTCACTGCATTCATTTTGTCTTCTCATAGTAGTTAAAGCTATGTGACATGTAAGCCATTACCCTGGAACTGAACGGTTGAGTCAAACACACACCAGACTTTCACCCATGTGGCCGCGGTTCGTGTCTGGTTTGTGTCGTATTTGAAAGTGAAACTTAAGTTACCTAACAGACGTATTTAATTAAACCCAAACCACAATCTTTTCCATAACTTGACCAAAGTGTTGGCCTTGTGATGAGAGGGAAACGAGAATGGGCTGCAGCAGCTCAGAAACGTAGAGATTCAACACAGCTCTGGTTTGCAGAAAAGTAACAACATTTTATTCTGGCGACTGGGTTGCTTGTTTTGATGTTTTTCTGCACCCTTTTGGTCAGAAATCAATTAATGCAACTTTAAAGATTAAGACCACATTCAGACCAACTTTAGCCCTGTGTGAAAAAACACACTTGAATGGAGCCTGTGTGCTTGAGAATGTTAACCACTTGACTGTCACAGTGATACTTTTCCAGAATTGTAAAGTCTATTATAAACCACTCAGCAGTGTATTGATAATAAGTCTTTAAACGGGATCTTCTTCTCAAACCAACCTGGTTTCATTGGTTTACCTCAACGTTTTCTTTTTAACACAGGGCTGTTTCCGGACTACTAACTTCATACCCGCCTGAAAAACAGTGTTTCAGCTGCCCTTTCTGGTTGAAAGACCAGCATCGTCAAGTTGCTCTTTAAAGATTTAGTAACTGATTTTGTTGTAGCGCCCAAGAAGGAAAACGCAGCTTTCCTCCCAGCTCACTGATGATGTCTTGATTTAACACAGTTCACAGTTTATTCTTAAACCCTCCAAAGTGAGCTGGGAGGAAGATTGAGGATTTGGACACTCACACAAAATCAAAGTGCGTACTTTGAAAGGAGTATTATGAGTAAATATGTGCCAGTGGGTTTTTATTATCAGACCCACATAAAACAATATCTTCCATGTAGGATTAGGACTTAGGCAGACTTTGGCTAATTCATTAATGGAGTGGTTATCAGCTAAAATCATCATACTGATTAAAATGTATAACTTGATTGGATATTAGAAAAAAGCCATTATTATTACAGCGAGCCCATATTAACACAAGAAGAGGAAGAATCCCGCAGGGGGAAATTACATTTTTTCACTCTGTTATTATATTATTAACATTACACACACAGGCCCGAAATACACACACATGCACAGGAGCTATATACATGCAATTAATGGAGAGATGTCAGAGCGAGGGTGCTGCCAAATGGATCGGCGCCCCCAAGCAGTCAGGGGTTTGGTGCCTTGCTCAACAGCACCTCGGCAGTGTCTAGGAGATGAACTGGCACCTCTTCAGCCACGAGTCCACACTCCATTCATGGTCCACTCCAAATTGACTTGAACCGGCGAACTCGAACCCAGCTAAGTGAGGACTGAGCTACTGCCGCATGCAATTTAGTTTCTTACATTAGCTCCTCTATGATAATTGTAAAAAATAATTTAATTCTCTGAAGAGAGGCATTGATGTGAATGCATAACGTCATATAGTATGTGCACCATGTCGAGTTATATTCCATGTTGTTCCTTTAACTGACTTGACTGTTTTTTTGTGTATGTCATGAGGAAGTGATCATTTAATTTGGGATCTCTTTCATTAGGCCAACTTAAAAAGGGAAAAAAGGGTACTTCTGGTAAAAACCCTGAATCACTCATATAATGTTAGGCCATCAGTGCGCAATCAACTGTGTGTGTGTGTGTGTGTGTGTGTGTGTGTGTGCGTGTGTGTGTGTGTGTTTGTGTGTATGTGTGATTGTTCTTGTGCAAACAGACACATCCGCTCCTGACTTTAAGCCAGTGAATTTTAGCTGATGGAGACCAAAGCAGGAAGTGAGGCGCTGACAGCAGAGGAAACACACACACCCCTCTACATAGATAACTTATTGAAGGGGATTTAATTAAGCTAATCATCAGAATAATGTTTGTATCTATCTAAGAAGGACAAATAAAACGTGCATGCTTAAATGTGAAACGCTAAACTTAGATCACAGGTGTGTACATGTGTGTCTTTTAATGTGTGAAATGTTTGACATACTGAACTTCCCTTGTATCACTTCAGACTCA
The DNA here is from genome assembly GCF_963691815.1 of Echiichthys vipera. Taxonomy (NCBI): domain Eukaryota; kingdom Metazoa; phylum Chordata; class Actinopteri; order Perciformes; family Trachinidae; genus Echiichthys; species Echiichthys vipera. The sequence continues at coordinate 12,841,223 of NC_139839.1, read as the reverse complement.
CTGTTGGTGAGTCAGGCTTGAATTAGTTTAGCTTATCTCTTTCTCTGTCTGTGTTTCTATTTTCATCCTTACAAACACTGTCAGGTTCTGTTTTGTCAGAAAAAAACCAACAAAGCAACAACACAGTGCTAGACCCCAGGTGACTCAAAGCAGCGTTGTCTGGAAAACAACGGCTTTTTGAGGACTGAGTCCAGCAAAACAACATGTCAACCTTATACCTGCTCACTGACTGAAGACTGAATCAAGCAGATGACACAACCATTTATTTTTGTGAATGTGAAAATGTACTTTTCTGTTGTATCATAAACACTGGAAGAGAAACAGCCGCAGTCGACGCCGCCTCACAGTCCTCTTGTTTTTGTTTTGAGCTCTCTAGGGACGACCGCTGCTCATCTAATCACAGCTATTTTGTGCCATAATAACTGCTTGACATCCACGCAGTAGATATAATGCCATGTCGTGCTCTGATGATAACGCTGCATGACCCTCTACTTTATACCTGCCTAGTCACCATGAGAGAGGGAGGAATTGAAAGAGGAAGAGAAACTTGAGGGGGAGGTGAAGAAGGAAGTACAGGCTGACTCAGGTACACAGAGGTTGGGGCTGCCAGCAGTTTGCTCTAAAAATGTGTGTGCGTGTGTGTCTGTGTAACAATAATGTCGAACTAACTGACCTGAAAAGGGTAGAGACAAACTCAACAATAAATACTTTGACAGTAATGCTTTCATTGCAAACACATACAGGCTGGATGGAGTCACAGTGCACTGCAATTTTCCTTTATGATATCATTTTACAGGTTTAGTACCTTCCTAATGCCATATAGCTGTTATATTCTTCCATATACCATAAGACTGTCTGGACCTTTTATGTAAGAGTCAGATAGATCTTCCTACCATAACATTAAAGTTTAAGTGAATCACTGTTGTCTGCAATGAAAAACACATCTAAGAATCTACAGCCATGCTAGCAGCTGTGTGAGGCTGTATTGCTCCTTTTGAAGAAAAGACAAATGTAAGTTGTGGTGAAATACATGTATAAATGGTCGGTGTTGTCAGGGAAAAGGTCTGTGGTAACTTATATGTAAAGGATTTATGCATGAAAGCACCAGGAGATGTATGAGACAGAGTACCGTATCGTGTGAGGATGGTGCAAGAAGTGCAAACATTTGTGAGATTTTATGATCTTATCATCAAAGTTATTAGAATTAATCCTGTGGGGAGTATGCATATAATTCCTATACCAAATTTCCAATTTCCATTTTTCTAAAAGCAAATGCAGTGCCCGTTCAAAATGTGCCTGTTTTGGACGGGATGATTGCTTAATCTCTGGTGTTACTGCTTTCAGCTTTCTTGAGAACAGCTCGTCAAAACCCAACAACTTCATACTCAACACTGTGCTTTCTTAGCTCCTGAGCAATATACCCGCCATTAGAAAGGTGTGTTCCTTAGCAATGACAGAGTATGCGCATCATATAGTTATTTAGGGCCGGGCTATTTCCAGCAACAAAAGTGTTTATTCTAAAAGTTACATCGCTGACACTTAAAATGCATTTGAGTTTGCAATGATGTATCTCATCTCTTTCACAAAGATAAATTAGACTGGTCATTAGGCCAATTAGACTGGTCTCTAGGCCAATTTAGACTATTTTAGACTATTTGAAGCCTTAAATGTTAGCCAGCCTGCCCCCATGTTAACTGTGGACTAAGAGCATTTTTTTGATGAATTTAGACGTCTATCTAAAGTCTGACTGGCAGTCAGATCGAAGACAAAGTCAAAGCCTATCTTTGTGGAACTGACATCTGTTCTTGAATATGCTGTGTTTCATAAAAGCAACAGCTCACGACAGGCTGTGGTACACGGTGCAGGAAGAGAAATATCTACTTTTAGAGGCAGGTGCAAACAGAGATACATAATACAAGCCCCAAACATGAACTTCACTTCCCTTTTGTGGCAGACAGATGGCCAGAATGTGAGATGAAAATTGTTTTCACAGCAGAGAGGAGGAGGCTTCTAACAATCTCGAGTGACTGAGTGCTGTTTCTGGAATAAACCTCCATCTGCACTCAACACTGACACGGCGACTTGAAATCACAGACACAACTTTTAGCCATCTCAGGTTTTGACTCAGACAAAGGGTCTATCAGAGGGATCTCAGGACAAATCCCTGTGTATATTTATCACTGAGTGTGTC